>NC_051186.1:115706192-116006192 GCF_013339695.2 Rhipicephalus sanguineus | reverse complement strand
ATCATTAGGCGCTTGAATATTTGTAGCTTAAGCTGTAGAATACCGCTACATGGGCTGCTGTACTAGCACAAATAACAAAGTTCAAATATTGTACCGTGCTAATGCCGCACGTACGACTGGGGGCGCGAAGTATCGCCGACTGAATAGCTTGCATTCTCTTATTAGTTTCTGCTATGACAATGACTAACAACTATCACTAGCACAGTCACTTTTCTACCAAAAAAGGTGGTCTTTAGAAGAATAACTGACTGAAATTAGATGGCCACTTCGTTGACCAGTTGTTCAACGCTATCAAAAATGTTGAAACATTATAACACATACCATTAACTTCATGGGCCAAATTCGAAGTACTTCTGTTTCGTAAATGGTTTTGCCACTGGTCGGCCGACTTCACTAATGTATCCAGCATCAAAATTCGCCCAAACATTCCCGCACGAATGCTTTTAGCGGAAGAAGTTTTATGTGAATACTAATTCTGTGCATAATATCCTTTCAGCCGCTGAATGTGTGGCGCCAGCGCTCATATACTACACGGACAGTTTCCGATCTCTGTGTTTACACATATTTACTCACGCGCGTGTTTGGGTGAAGCCTAACAAGCGCATTTGCTTCAGTGATGGCACATAATTTTACTTTATGAAAATAGTAAAAAGCTCAGCAAGGCGTGTTGCTGAGCTAGTTGGTTCATTACTTGAGAAAAATAGGTATGGTGCAAAAAAGACCGGGCGAAGTGAAGACACGTTTTGTCGTTTCAATGTTTACAAATCAACTAGCTCGCTGGCCATCTTTAACGAACTGACAAACACGTGTTTGCCACGTGTTTGTCAGTTCGCATTTGCACTTCGTTGCCGTCCATTTTATGACATACATATCTTTTTCAAGTAAAAATCCCGCTCAACGATTGCTTCCCACGTGCTTTCAGAAACAGTCGCATAAAATTGTTATTATGGCACGTGAAATACGATGAAAAATGCGGCTCCAACGTGGTGTACGCAAAGTTTTCATGTAGCGACATGTGGCAACAAGTGATGCATTGAAAATTCGACGAAAGCCTTTCTCAAACGGCATGCCCATAGACATGCTGGGGGGATCGCACACCATTGTGGTAGGCTGAGCCGTGCTTTCAAGAAGGGAGAATTCGCATTTTTTTTTCGTCTGCTTCAACCTCTACCCCCCCCCTCCCTTCCTTCCCCTCGTTCAGCGTCATTGTCGCGAAACTCGCTTGACCACGCATGGTAGGGTAGCCGTCCAGACGGAGGGACAATCGTAGCTGCGGGAGCAGGTTTTTTTCACTCCGACCAGCAGAATTCTTCAAGAAGTGCGGTGTGTGGACATGTGTGTTGATCTGTTGGAAAGTCAAAATCGTGCACGAGACGGATACGCGGCAGGATTCGGCATTGTTTTCGGCAGAGATCACCGCAGCGAGAAACCAGTGGCCCCCTGCTTCCATGTTGAACTCGCTCACCTCACATAAGGCCGCGTGTTCGCTGCTGTTACGTGTCATCATATTTTCGTTCTCTTCTTATCGCGTATTCTCTATTGACCATCGTGTTTTGTGTATTCTGATATCGTGCGCTTGCATTTTTTATTCGCTCGTGTTTTTAGCGATCCACCGGGAACACGTGAGTGGTTTTTATGCACGATTCCTTTCTGGTACAATCTTACCTTTAGATTAGGAATGCGTGCGTGTCTATCCTGTTTAGATGTAGAGTTCAGGGGATCTTGTGGTACCGCTCGCAATGTTTCTCGCGTCGCGTGCAGCAGTTTATCCATCTTTTTGGCCCTTAAGATATCACTGAAAAAATTGCAATTCCCGCTTAAAGGATAACGCTAATTTAATTGCCAGTCATGTGTTGCGAATGCCTACCGTTCCTTGGTGAACTTAATAAACGTGCGGGGGGGTGTGCTCCTCTGCTCGTAATTAGCTCACGCGTATACACAATCTTCTAGTCTAGTTGCCACTCTTAATCTCGCTTTTTCGGCAAGCCGCCTAACATTATCTTTCTTTTCTTCGGGTCCGTCTTTAATCCTACTTTAATGCTGCCTTCGTTTACATCTCCAGAATTTTTTTTCGTGATTCGGCACCGTCGTTACTGAAAAGCGCGATATCGTCCGCAAAACGCAAGTAGCTAAGATATTCTTCGTTAATCCTTATTCCTATTTTTGCCCGTTCTAGTTCTTTCAATATTTATAGTGAATGTGCCGCGCATAACGTTGAAGAGATTGTAACTCTTCGCATAGGCGTGCACAGTGGGACAGGGGGGCGACCGACCCCCGTAGTCACCTAAGAAGAGGTGGGCGCAAGGTCTGCCAGACACATTGACTTAATAAGGAGGGGGGGGGGGGGCGCCGCGATGAACCTTCGCCCCCCCCCACCCCCTCTGAAGGGGAACTCTGCTCACGCCTATAATTTTGCGCCTGATCCCATTCTCGATTAGGATTGTCCTGCTTTTTTTTGAGGAATACGGTGGCTGTGGGGTTGTTTTAGATGTTGGCTACGGTATCTAAAGATGTTTAGATATTCCTTTATGGCATAATTATTCCGGAACTGCTGGCGTGTGTTCATATCTGTGAATAAATTTGTGTTTATCACCTTGCAAATGTGTTGCTCCTTAATTTCTCAGACGCATGCGTAGTTGGTGCAGCAGGCCTTTCATCAATTTAGTTTTGTTTGAGACAATATTGACTTTTGTTCTCGGCCTTGCACGGTTCGACAGAATTGTGGGTCTTAATCGCACACTAAGACATCAGTGGAGCAGTCGTTCTAATTAGGAAGCATTTTTCGAATATGACACCAATGGCAGTCGATGAATGTCGTTGGGCCGCGAATAGTCTGTTTTAGCGCTGCTGAATTACAGTACAGTAACCACAGTAATACCGAACTGCCGTGGTCGGCACGCAGCCATTTTACTTTATAATACATGTATCAGCCTGCCTGATGAGGTTACTTTACGCATCGAGCAACTACCGCCAGTGTCTCCATATAAACTAGCTACGTGCCGACCACGACGGTACAGTACTACCGTACTTAACGCGCGGTAAGCCACCACTGCTAAAACATAATAACGGGTGTAAACGGTCACGCCTGCGGCTACCCGACGTCGGCGGGGCCGACACCGCGCCAGCATCGGCTAGCATATATAGGCCCAATGACGGCTTGCCATCATCGGCTGAATAACGGCAGGCCCGTCTCGGACCGACGCTGGCTAGCCCACGTCGGCCCGAAGCCGGCAAGCCCGCATCGGCCCAAAGGCGGCTAGCCGACGTCGGGCCGATGCGGGTGAAAGTAGCGCGAGCGTGATTTGCCGACGTTGGGCCAATATTGCTGCCGTCATTTGCCGACGTTGGGCCGAGATCGGTCCAATGGCGGCGTGCTGCCTGGGTAGCCAACGCTAACAGAAGCAAGTAAAACTGAGGACCTGCCAATTTGGTGTTCATATCTCTGCAGAAGAGTGCTGCTAAAGCAGACGTATGAAATATCTGCACATGCGACTTGCTCTATATAAATGGCAATCACTAAAACGAATTTGATTTATGCATGGCCGGTAGTCTTTATAGAGTCAAGCATCACTCATACGTAAAGAAAGATTACAGATAGTTCACTGTTTAGCTCTTTCAATGGCGCACACAGGTCCTGAATATGAAGTACACTACGCAGATTGATCTATATATCGTGATTTTACAGATTTTATTCGCGTTCAGATACAAACGCTTTGGTTATAATTCGAAGATTCATGAAATCTGCCAGAACATTTCTGCAATTACTTGAAATCATTTTGCAAGTGCCTGCCTTCCCCACGCATCTACGCACATAAAGATAATGCAGGGTCTTGTTCGTCTAAACTGCTATGCCACAGTGAATTACAATATTGATAGATACGAGTAGTTGCGAGGCACATTGGGGACACTATGTGCTGGTTTGTTTTCAGTAACTGTACGCGGGCACCTTTAAGTTTCCAAGCTTATCTTACAATATGCACACTTCATGTAGAATGAGGCACCATAGCAACAGCCAGAGGCATAGCCAGCAATTTTTTTTCGAGGGGGGGGGGTTCAACCATACTTTATGTTTGTTCGTGCGTGCGTTTGTATGTGTGCGTGTATATATACGCAAGCAAAATTGAAAAATTTCGGGAGGGGTTCGAGTCCCCCCAACACCCCCCCTTGGCTACGCCCCTATTAACAGCCATACAGTTCAAAAATAAGTACGGGAGCCGGCCGATATAAGCACAATGTGCCATACAGGTTGATATATGGATCTGATATTATCCTGCCGACGAGCCTCTTTGCAAAAGTCACCATGTCATCCTTGAAGTATTAATTTTAAATATTCTTAGACGTTTACGTAACGCTGACGTGCTGTCGCAATTGGAAATTGCAATCCGGATAATGGAGCAAATGGAAATGCAACATGCAGGCTCGTTTCGCGCCTGTACTGATCGCACTAGGCAATGATTCAAAAGAAGTAAAAGGTGACAAGGGTTGACAGCTTAAGGAACGCGGATGCCACAAACAAAACAGCAATAAAACGAATGATATACGGGGACAAAAACACGTTAAACACAATAGGTATTACTAGAGACCGGATTTTAGGCAAATGTCTATTTTGTTCATTGCGCTCCTATCGTGAGCATGTATTAGAGCTTAACAAATACTTTTATAGTGTTTTTGGTGCTTATAAACGCCTTTTTTTTGTCGTTTCTGCCTAAAGGCTTACAAATGCCTATAAATGCTAATTTCAAAATGGGCGCTTATATGAAAACGTTTTATCCTCAAGCTTCGCTCGTGGCTACAGTGTGAGACAATTGTTCATGTTACGGAGCAACATTTACTGTTGAACCAACTCCCGAAAACAACAGCTAGAATTCGTGAAGGGTCACGCGCCGGTGAGCATTGGCCGTCGCGCTGGCATGGTGCGAGTGGTTGGGCGGATGTAGGACCGCGGAGAGCCGTCAGCGGATAAGAGCTCGAAGAGTGAAAATAGAAAGAAAAATGTTATGGGCACACGGCATTTGTTTTGTTTGTAATTTACTTTTTAAGGTGTTCACTGCCAGAGGACAAATTGCCTTTTAGCTATTCGACGCGTCCAATGGAAGAATCCTTCCCTTCTGGACTTTTAGCGATCAGGCTATCGGCTCATGCTCTGACCTTCTAAATCATGTCGAAAAGACACCCATGAGTGTTTTCATGCGACAGTAGACAGTTGGCTCCCCGTGCAGATCACGGGAGGCAAGGTCTTCCGCGAACCGTGCTGGACAAAGCACAATTGCACGGCTATGTTCAACTGTTAGTGCCTTTCTGACATCTTAAACAGTAACATTTTTGTTTTCCTGTCGTAGATACAAGTCGCGCACGTGTTCGTCTGAAGATAAAACACTTACTGTGCTTAAACTTACGATAATGGAGGCGTAAAACGTTGTTTTGACTGCTTATTTAGAGCGCCTAAAACGATATTTTAATACTTGAATATCCGGCGTGTAGTTATTACACACTAATGTAATAAATTCCGATTAACGTACTGTCTCAGAGTTTGGTCGATGACTACTATTATTGCACTATGTGCGATACGAAACATGTGACATATGACCAACACCAAGGCATTCTATCGCAAACATAAAATATTAACAGTGCCGAACACCACAGGTACAGACAAGTTCTGTAGATTATGCCGTAATTTCGAATACGCAGTCTTCCAAACTAAAGACCGCTTAAAGACGACAGGCCGTAACTTCAGAAATACTTTGGTAGCTATACCACATAGCAGAACAACTATGGTGAACAACACTCCCAGCACAAATCCCTAACCACCGCAATTACTATCTCTAAATACACAACTGCTCAATTCTGGAATTTCCACGCAAGCTTTTCAGGAAAGTATAGCGAAAGCATTGCCACCAGATCGCTAAAGCTAAGCTTAAAATACCAAGGACGTTTTTCCGTACCTATGTTATTGCCCCAAGTGGTTTGCGAACTTGATCAGGTGCTTTCTCCTTCATCCCTTCAATGGCTTAGCAAGTGCTTAACAAACTGTATAACATTGCTGTTTTTGCTTCTTGTTGCCTTTAGTTTCCATGAATTGTACATTTTAGTTGCTAAAATAACTGGACTGACTGATTATCACGTGCGCCTTTATTTTGTTGCAAAAGTATTGAATCACACTCGCCAGCACCTCTCCCGCTCCAAAGTGGCTCCGCAAACATGTGAATTTGAGCGCTTTTGTAGCGGAGCTTTTATACATCCCAGATTTTGGTGGCGGCGTCCAACGGGCAAAACCCAGTCCCGAGAAATGTACACAAGCGCGGTTCTCCATGGTAAGCCAGACACATGCGTATTGGCCTGCGCCATTTTCCTATCATTCATGCTCTCTCGATTGTGGGCTTGCCAGCGATCAGCCGTTTCTCATACGAGAATCGTATGTTTCATCGAGGTCACTTGTCATTTCAGGCTGCCACTTTTTTGTTGCACATATATGAACGCACGACCGTCTTTCCTGCCGGTACCAACTGAAGCGTTGTGCTGCTAAGCACGTGCATAAAGGTCCAATTCCTCGCATTGAGGAAGGCAATAGCTAGGAGAGGGGACTGCGAAATGTGATTGAACAAAAGATAGACAGACAGGCTAGCGGACCGATAAGCTTCGAATGACCCCATTTCCCCAATAGGGCGATCGCTCCTTAGATTTCTGACTTAGATTTTAGAACAATCTTCGCAACACATTCCTTTTCGTCTTTTTTTATTGCGATAGCAATTTTATAGGGCGCTCTCGGCTGGTTTGTGCCGTCACCGTCTGTCGACGCCGTAATATCCCGGATATGTATATATATATATATATATATATATATATATATATATATATATATATAAGCCACAAAGAAAAATAAATCTGAAAAACTTTCAGAAGTGCACCACCGGGATTCGAACCTTGGACCCCTCGCCACGCAGCGCGCTGCCTTAAACAACTCGGCCACGCGCTTCCGGCTGTTTAGCATAAGAAAGGCGAGCTATTTATACACACCATTTAGCGCTAACGACACGTACAACTCGGAGGCGCTCCAGTATGTGTAGTATCACCCGCGAGATTGCCGAAGGGCGCGCTGAAAGCAACGCGCCTCCATTTTTCTTCAGACGCGCACTAAAAGGTGGCCCCTTTCTGTAGCCACTGACGATTGGGAACGCCGAGTAAACGATGCGTCTGACGCCACCACGCGGAAGGAGACGCGGAGCGGTCACTCCGGGCGCCGCAGTTTTAGAGAAAAAGAAGTATAGGAGCGTCGGGTTGTAGCGCGCTGCTCAAACACGAAGAACTAATAACCACAACAGTTCGCGGTCGTCCTGCGTGTACATGCGCATTCTTTTCAAGTGTCCTTCCTTGTGCTTGAGCAGTGCGCTGCAAGCGTCGAGCTGTGACCGTTGTCAGTTCGCGGTCGTCCTGTGTGTGTTCTTTTCGCCAGTCCTTTGCGCTTGAGCGGCGCGTTGCAAGTACTGAGCTGCTTGTCCTTCGTTTGAAATTCTAATTAGTTGCTATCGCATTCATTGCTTCACCTTTGCGGTGAAACTGACTTTTTTCAAGTGGAGAACTCATGGATAACAATATAGCATCATTACAGTACCATGGCCGCTTAACGGCAAATTACAAATTTCAGGATGAACGCATGCGTATTTCTCAAATACTTCTCTGGTCCTCATAAATATTCCGTACCTGTAAATCAGTTGGCACTGCGGTAAATGTGCACCAGATCTGGTAGTGAAGGCTGAAAAGATAGATAAGGTGTGCAGCCTATTTGTTGTGTTAGTCATTTTTGTTATTTATGAACACTAAACGAACCTTTGTGGCGTTGTCAAAATACACTGCTATCTCTCGGTAACACACAAAACACAGCATTCGGACTGAAATGGTATGGTTCCACGCAGTTGAGAAAACGCATTCATGTATTTTAATTTAATCAGAGCGTGCATCCTCGGACAGTCAGGAGCGTAGTAAAAAGAGAGGGATACTCTTAAAAGCACAGAAATATTTGCAATAAACAGTCATGCCGCACATTTATTAGTTAATCATTGTGTATTTAGTCGCGTATTAGCTCCTTAACATTTTCTCAAAGTTACTACGTCTGTGGTTCTCTCAGCACATAATGTAAATCTTTTACCGATAAAACATAGTTGACCCCAGTGTGCGTTTCCGGGAGATTGCTGAACTAAGTAAACGGCGACATTACCGGCTGCATTTTTTAAAGCTAAGTGGCTTATGTGCTTTCTTGCGCCTAAATTATCCCTTCAGCAATCGTAAAAGCGTAATTTGTTTATGATATTCGAGTTTATATTTTTTTTGTTTATTGTCACTTGAGATTAAAAGCGTCCCTACTGGTCTACGGCGCGTACGACAATAAAGTGCCGTATAATTGCCTGCTCCTCCCCCCCTTTCAAATAGAATTTACTCCGAATGTTTTGAGTGAATAAAATTTCCATATGCCGTCCTCATGAAGCAATTGCTCGTACATTGGTTTACAAAAGCTTTTACATGAGCAGCCCTGCACATCTATAGGTTATATTATGACTTATACTGTGGTACCCTAGTGTAAATGCATTACATTTGTGTCAATATGACCCCATGGGTAGCAAATTGCATGTCCCGTGCACGTAATATGAATCGCGGTAAAATTAACCTCACGATGACTAAGTCGTGACGAAAGCATTTATACAAATTACTCGAACAAGCTTGCACATAACATGTATCTATATGTTAAACTTCTGCTCTTTATTTTGCGCCTCTCATTACAGCAGTCGGAAGATGGCTAATAATGACGTGCGAACATCACCATTATTCTCTAGATATAGCGAACACGAGATCTATTGCATGTTGTCGCTTTGTTGTACGTGTACGTCTCTTATGAAGGGTTCTAAACTTGGCGACTCGACAGTCGCAAAATATTGACAAAACGTCCTGGTTACGTTATGTAGACAAGGCAGATGGCAAGTCAAATAATATTATGCGACAAGGTTATGCGAGCATGTTGGCCATCTGTGACAGACACTACGTGCACGTAGCAAGTGGATGCAAGTCAAGTGTTATCCGATGGTGTATGCGTGTTCACTATCGCCCGCACTAGTAAAAACCATTTTTGGCGTGGTCAGAAATAGAGAAGCCGGCTAAAAATTCAGTAGTCTTGAATTCGTGTTTTCAGGTGCGGAGCATTCAAGTTTTAGATGCGAAGCATCTCTTGCTCCGGGGTATGTCCAGCGGCGTTGGCCTTCGCGCCCGCACTCACACTACGCATGCGCAACTATCCTCCTTCTCTCTCTTCAACAGCTTGGCGTTACTCCCTCCACTTCTCTCCCAACACCTGCTTGCGCTTCTCCGTTCTCGCTGGTGCTCTCGCGGCGCATGCGCTACTCTCCTCCTCTAGTCTCCTCTCCTTCAAGTGGCAGAGTGCTGCGCGTGTTCAGTCCAGCGCTTGCTTCGGTTGACTCCTCTTAAATGCGGGCTCGACATGCCGAAATTCTCTCCTGCGCAATGCCGCGACAAGCGCCAGCGCATGCGCGTCCCCTCCCCCTCTCTCTCCTCTCCTACACTGCCCCCCTCTCGCGCGCCTGTCGATCGCGTTTCCCGCTCGCCCTGTGAGAATAACGGCCAGGCTAGAGAGAAGACACGACGCGTGTAGTGTTCCTCTTCGCGTTCCACGACGCGAGGTCGGTAGCATGCCCAACGAACGCCAACGGAACGCGGTCGTGCAAGTGCCCCGGCTTCGCATCGCCTCATGGTCCCCTTTAGCGGGAGATGGTGTAATTTTTGGCACTTATCGAGCTCATGCGCGAAATGGCTCGTTCGAGAGGACACAGCAAGACAGGCCGAACCTACCAAGGCTTAGTTGGCCGGCGCCGTCAGGGCACGATGTAGCATTAGAATGCATATTGATATCAAGAAACTTCAAAGTGCCCGAAATGGTCGACATTATCGGGAGCCCTCCGCTACAGCCAGAATCAAAATATGTCCCGGCTTTGACAAGCAATAACCCAGACAACATGTTTCTTCGTCTTCTTTTTCTTAATAATATTAATAAAATTTCAATAAGAGTGCAGATATATCTATACACGCCACCAGTGCAATGCCTATTATTCACCTAAAGGCCCAGAGTGAGCTCTCAAGACAATGAATATTACTGCTAAATCACATTTTCAACTTGGCGCCTGGGCACACGCGTGTTGTAACGACCCTTAATTACTATACAGCGGAACTCTTACAATCTTGCTACGTTCCTTACGTCGTGCAAGTTTTTGCCGATCTGAAAAGAGCACAGCAGAACATAGTGAGGCGGAGAGGATAACGGCACTTGAAGGGGTAAGCGGGGGAGGAGGAGCGGCGTGGCTGCACATCACCACGTAGACGAGAGAAGGCGAGAGCGCTCCGCAGCGACATCATCACTATGTCACGCGGAGAAAGCCACCGTGAGCAGCGGTGAGACTCGTACCATGGGCGCGCAAGGAGCATTCGTGAACGAACACACACGTCTGTAGTGGCGCTGAAGCACTGTGCTAGAGTGCCAGTAAGGTTGTTGGGTGGGCATGTTCGGATGTGTTTCTGGCCTTGCGTTTCCCGCTGCCTCGCATGGGCAGTCCTCTTGTCTCGCAATGGAATATGTTTGCGATAGGACAGCCGCGCTTAATTTTTACAATGGAGTTGTTTTAAAATAAAAAAAACTTCGACTACCTGTTGCATTCTAATTACTCGCTTTCCAATACGCGCCTGCTTCTTCTGCGTTGATTAGCCACTGTAAACAGTGCCTGCATATATATTGCTGCGAGAACATACCGCGAAACCCAGTGGCGATAGCATGAACGATGTGATAGGCATCTGTCTATCCTTATATTTTGCAAAGGCGTCTCTTTATTTCGGTTATGTTCGTTTGGACGCCTTTTAATTTTCCTAAGATGTCTTTCTGGAACATTTAGCTAGATGCAACCATATGCTTGACAGTGGTTAGAAGTTGGTCGACCTTGTCAGGGCCAGGATGCATTTCGGCGTCTCCCGCACGAAGTAGCAGGTGCGCTACACAAAACAACAAAATAGATAGCCGCCCGGTCACGCAAACTTTAGCAAGGACGGTAGCCACACGCAACCACACCAGGGCATATGTTCGCCTTACTCTGCGGCTGCAGGCGAATGAGCCTACGCGAGCACGACACATGCAAAGCTCTATACCCATTACAAACAAACACAGTCGTAATTTGCAGCTGAAAAATGAACTACACGAGTATTTTGCGAAGGCACACTCACCTAGGATGTAACAAAACTTGAGATAGCTTCACATTACTTCGCAAAGTATTCACATGAGGACGGTTTCACCTAGGTTAGACTGGTAGTGGATAGAAGGACGTCTCACAGGTTTAATTGAAAATCAAAGTGCATTTATTTCTCCGCGCGAGAGAATTTGAACGATCGTTCTTCCTAAGATCGCATTTTGTACAAATGCCATCCTCGCACGTACCTGAAAAGGTTCAAAATATTTTTAGGCATGTAGAAAAAAAGCACAAAAAAGCGCAATAAAATGTAGAATGCCTTTATAAAAAAACAGGATTATACAAAATGGCTTCCACTTTTTTATTTGTGAATTGTACACAAATGTTAACCGAAATTGTTTGTCTATTTCGGCTCTTCGCTGGTAAGCCACAAGCATTGGAGTCGTCCTTGACACCGTCCCGGAGTACTCTGCACATTCAGGCCAAGTAAAATACTTCCGATTTGCCAATAGGTACACCTGCCAAATTACGTCGCACCAGCAGTTCAAATGTACCCAAAGGGGATCATTAGAGGTAGCACAGAATAACGAAAGAAAACAAAGCAAGAAGTTTTGTTTCACACACTGAACGATCTATTGCCCAATAACCCGTTCACACAAGTTTAAATTATATTCACGCTGCGATATATGAGTACGTATTCTTGTACAAGATGGTCAGCAAGAACAACGTGGTTTACAAAATCAATTAACATTGCATGGTACACCCAGCAGTAAAACTCATTCCTATGCTGTTTCAAATAGTGCCAGGTAACTGGGATTCTTCAGATGAGAAGCGGACGTTTAAAATTGTTAAAACTGATTTTATTGATCACTGATAAATAGTTTACGAATATGGACAATTTCACTTTGCGTGTAACTACATTATGCCCGATATTCTTGTAGACAAATCGTCGTATGAGAGCTTTCAATGTATCCAGTAGCAGAGGATGGTGGAGAATGTTTGGAAGGATTCATAAAAAAAGTTGCAGTGACGACTAATCAAGTATGTTTTATCCGGCGCCATAGCGACACAATGGAAGACCAAGGAACGATAAGATCTCTTTGTAGCCGCTTCAATCACAGCCACCGACAAACTACCTTGATACAGTGCTGAGGATTTTCTGTGGAAGCTGAAGACAAAGGAGGAAGCACAACGCCAAGAAATGTAGAAAAGTGAATAAACTTATTCACTGAGCGAGGCTCTTTGTTGCTTAGTGGAATAGAAGGCATTATGGTGCCCGTTTGGCCTTATAACACATTTTGGAATGAAAGCTCGGCGTCAACAATTTGTGTTCTGTGATTAACGTGTGTGCCTTGAGCAACAGAAAGATAAGTTTTCAATCGTAACTGAAAACGCATTGAAAGAAAAATATTTCATTGACAAATATACTCGCCTTGTACACGGAAGACATTCCAGCCACCTAGGCTACCGTCCACCATCTGCCCACCTAAGCTACAATCCACTAGCCACCCACCATCCGCCACTGCCCACGATCCACCATCTACCCACCTCAAATACGGTCCACTATCCAAACACCCACTACCCACCATCCTCCACTATATTAATCCACTATATTGGTGGATGGTGGTGTCCATCATGCCCACCATTAGTTTTTCTTTCCGATGGGGCATTTGCACGGGTTTTATTTTATATTATACAAGACTTAGAAAGTGTCAAAATATTACTCTCCATTTTTTTCGGATTTGCTTGCATAGGGAATCAACTTGGTGGCGAAATACTTGCAAAGTGGGTTTACATGATTAGTTGTCATTATATCTAAGTGTCTTGTTAATCTAAAATGATGTGTTGCAAGTTAATGGGAGAAGCTCAGGCTCATTGCTTACACGAGCGCTAATACAAAATGAATCTTACCTTGATTAACACCACATAAGCAACGGTCGATATACACACTAGTTAGATACCTTGGTGAGCAAGGTTCACCACGCTTGGCAAACGGTCGACATAGTCTCGGGCTGCCAGGTCGTTGCTGGCAACATGTCCCTTCTTCGCAGACTGTCCGCTCGTTGCACAGCTGGTCTTTGCGTCTGAGCTATAGTTAAGGAGGGACAGGGTCAACGCTGTAACATAGTAATGGCACAAGAACTGTTCCAGTGTGTGCTGGCGACATTCCAATGTCTGTGATGGCTCTAATTCATATACATGCAACAAACTGTCCATCATACAAAACCAAAGTCGCCGTAATAACAGTTTGTCAACTTTGGGTCTATTAATGAGGGCGATAAAACCAAGTGAGTAAAGTCATCTTGCCACCAACAGGGGACGTGTCCACAACCTTAGGAATGCGTTTTATTCAAATATCGACTGTGCTATAGTGGCACCTGTTTTAGAGCGCAGCTCTTAGGGTATCGTCCCAGGGCTGAGCGTCGTCCATCATCCGGCACTGTAACCGAGAGAAGAAGCGCCTCGAAAAATCTCTAGTTGGCTCATATGCATCGAACCATGCGATGCTCTTCTTCTCTTGGCGTAAAACTTGAGCCATCGCAAGCAAGAGAAAAGAAGAAAAATCATTAAACTCTACAGATAAAGAATAAGGATACAACATAAGGAATAAACAACAATAAAAAGTTGGAACTGCAATAGGCGCCAGCGAAAAAAGAATTCTGAATGCAAAATATAGAAAATTATTATCAAAAAATAAAAATAACGAAGTAAATACTTGTCTGTAATGACATGTGGTACATCTGTGTTCCACTGAAAACCTTTTCTTCAGTATATCGCCAAATAAGAAGGCGCGCACAGCTCCTTCGTTTCGGAATAGAGAATATCGCATTGATGGGCATCATTTTCCGCTCAATTTCGCGAATCTAGACTTGTATAGCACTGACGCTGTTGGGCAGCACCACGCATGGCCTTGCGACGAATCTTTGCTCCAAAGCGTCTGAGACCTGTTAAAACGCTTGCTACGAATCATCAGACATTTCCTGGTAGGGAAGAGCTCGAATCAATGGCAATCAGATATGGTGCCTTGACATTTCCATAATTTACTATTTACTACTGATGCATGACTTGTAATACTAGTTAGCAAACCAAGAAATCAAACTATGTGTGCGAATCTTACTAAGAGAGTATGTGCAAAGAGATATCAAGAATATCATGCTATAATGACTTTTGGGACAGCATTACACAACTCCTTCACTAGCCGACTTCGGAGATAAAGCTTTACTTCTAGAAAAAAAGTATGGGCCCCTCATTTCCAAACAAAATGTTACCATGCCTCTGCTATCGCAGAAACGGACCCAGGCGAAGCATGGAATGCGCGTGACTCACTTACTGTTGTTCTTTCAATATCTCTTTTTATTGCATTAGGAAATGCTACCTTAACATTTTCCTTCCTTCACACCGAGAAACCACGTGCTCAGCAGCGACTTGCTGGCTGCCTCCTGTTAGTCGCGGGCGGCTGCCAGCAATCGGAATTGTCCAATATTAGAATTCCCACAGCACGTCAATATTGCTTTGCAATGACAGCGATCAGCCATGTATTACCATTGAGACTAAATAGTGGAAATCAACCATTTCGCGGGCTACCGAACGCCTTCGCTCATAAAAAAAATGTACAGGCTGTTTCAGACTTAAGGGAAGACTCGGAGCACGTTGCAATGCGATCCGAGTTTTCCTCCAATTCTGAAACAGTTGTACATTCTTTTCTCGTGGTACAGGTGTCTTAATTATGATTTTGCGGCAGTGTCGTCAGTGGTCTTCATTGGTCAGGTTTTGTTTTTGAGGTTTTGTGGTAGGTATACGTAATTGGTCAAATACAACAGTTGACACAGTCAGTATCCACTATATAACTTATATAAACAGATATCTGAGTGCCTTACTTGAGCATCAGCGTTATTGCGACAGGATAAAACACTTACCCGTTCTACAGGAATAAAGCCACGGTAATAAGCGGAGGCCAACCAAAGCTGAAAAGAGGATGGTGTGACAATCAAGAAGGAGAATACAAAGGGCAACATAGAACTTACTGTTTCCGTTATAAAAAGTATTTATATAGAAGCGGTAGCAATTGTGCCGTTGCGAATGTAGTGCTGTAGCCATATTTCATGGTATGGTTACATCTAGCTGTACACTGCTGTTTTAAAAACAATGAATAGAATTTCATAACTCTGGTGAATGTTTCGTGAAAATTTTAGAGCACAAACACTATCGCGAAATGTTTCCGCTCGGTAGCCGTAAAGTGCTTCGCCGCGAGCTTTACGGTGTGACCTATGTACGCAGCTGCTCGCAATGCATCCTCGAGTTCTTGTCGCAAGACAGCGCCGAGACCATAGTCGCTAGCGTCTCTTTGCGGTACACACAGCATCTTTGCGTCGCTGAGCCTTAGGGCTGCTACCTCAGCACTCGCACCGGTCATTGTTTTAAGTACGTTGTGCTGAAGTTCACAAAATTACATATTACACCTTTTCGAATCAATTGAATTGACGCATGCATCTGAAGCCCTCATTCATCTCATGAGGTTTTAGAGTGTTGTTAAGCCGCTAAATGAAGCATGTGACTGAAGCCATCATTCAGGCCATGCTTTAGTCGGGCCGATGGCATCAACAGCACCTGCCTCATCTCCATCAATGGAGGAGAGCTCTTAATTGTTCTCACCCATGCCAGAGATCACCAACGCACGCCTCTGTATTTGCGCTCCATGCAGATAATAACACTACAACCAGGACGTAAGGGCTTCGGTAAAAGGACTCTAGGCATCCAACTCCAGGGCCTGCAACAGCAGGCGTCTGTGATCGCCGACATCATGTTTCTCATACGAGGGGTTGCTTAGTCAGCCATTTCAACCTGGCTTTGAGTGCTAACGAGTGGCACATAAGCGATAATGTAACACCCCTCACTGTACCAGGTTAGCAGCTAAATTTCACCGCTTAGGGTTGAGCTGCCGATGAGCTGCCGGTGAACATAAAGTTAGGTATCAAATGAGGACCACCGCACCTGTTCACCTATCACATCCTGTCCATGGAGGCTGGCTGTATTGATTTTGGATGTCGCCCGTCGTGAGTGTGAACACGATGTTCCCGAAATTGCTCACCAACTCTCTCTTCGTAACAAAGAGAAATTCTGTTTTTCTCGTTTTTAAAGATTTTTTATGGTGATTTTGCTGAAGTGATATCTGTGGCGTTCCGCGGTCCTGCTTTGTATACCATGTATATGTAGTTGACTGCTTCTGAAGGTACGTATTTCGTTCTACGTCCACTTTTCCCGGTATACGAGGCAGACTTGATATTGTACATGAAAAATCACATAGTTTTGATCAAGATGAAACACTTGCCTGAGATGGACCAGGTCGGATAGTTCCGGGGTTCTCAGGTGACCCGGGCTGAAACGAGCGTAGCAGGAAAATCAAGAATGAAGACTGAGCACGAGCGCATGCAACTACATATTCACCTTAAGGGTCGCAACTCTAGAGAAGCAGTTGTACGTTTGCCGATGCTGCCCCAGGGACACATCCTGTGCGTAGCTTAATATTGCTGTACACTCAAGACATGCAGTGGTTTATTTTTGTAAGGGCGACATATTTATCAGCGAAAGCTGTCATGTGATTACAACAATGCCGTAGTTGTCCACAGCCGGTGTCCGTAA
Organism: Rhipicephalus sanguineus; assembly: GCF_013339695.2. NCBI lineage: Eukaryota > Metazoa > Arthropoda > Arachnida > Ixodida > Ixodidae > Rhipicephalus > Rhipicephalus sanguineus. Next base: position 115,989,321 of record NC_051186.1, on the reverse strand, counting down.
CGCTATCGCGCAAAGTGAGGAAAAAACGAAGTGAGAAAAGAATATCCGCGATCGGATGGGATTCAAACGCGGGCCCACTGCGGGGCAGTCCAGTAGTCTACCGGAGATCCTGGCTGGTGTCCGAAAATTATTTGCGAAAAGATCTTTTACAGGCGTAATGCCGGGTAAGGAATCACATTAACTTATGTAATAAAGCCGGGTACAAGAGTAAAATAACAACCTGGTGTCACACAATGCGAACTGCGGAATGAGCGTGTGGTTTAAAGCTTCCCACCCACTACAAAATACTTAGCCATATTTCTTCATCGTCATCAGCTACAGCATTAACCACATTAACAAACTGCACATAACTTCTTACAGATGTGTAGTGGTACCTCGCTGATCTGCTGATTGGCGAATAATTGCATAGTTGGCGCTTCCGTTTTTCATAAAATTTGTGACTATGATTAACTGTGTAGTGGATACCTTGCAGGTGTTCTTCTATTAGTTGCTCCAAGAGAGTTTAGAGCGGGCTTTGAAATGCTGCTCTTCCAGCTGTCATTTTGAATGTGTCCGCGCGTTACGCACAGGCCTGGTGTTTTTTATGCCCATAAATGTTAGGTTTCCTGGCATTTGATGCAATGATAGCTTTAGGTTTACGAAAATATTAACGAAAAATAATCAATGAGCGTAAAAGTTTGGTGCGATGATTACATATGCAAGTGGAGTTTGCATGGCCTGCCAGAACCTGATATCTTGTCCTTGCGTGCACATCTATACCTATGCAATGATACATGATTAGTATGGCTAATCATGTATCAATTTAATCAATATATCTGGTAGCTGCTTATTTTACCATTCAAACGGTCTTCCGTATTCTACTACTCCCGTAAAAACTTGCGAATGGTTGCAGTGCTGTTTGGGTCGCAATTACACAAAACACTCTATCTTTGACACCAATGTATATTTTCCATTTGTGGAGAGCGAGAATTTCTGTGTCGGAGTTTACAAAGTCTGCGATGAGTGTGTTCTTGTAGGAATTGTCTTTAGAATGAACAATTATTGCGATTATGATGTGGTCCTTGTAAAACGAAATTTGTTGCGTATTTTGTAAGGAGTTTTATTACTCTTGAATAATATTTGAGCATGAACATTAAACACTGTTTCTGTTTTCTCATGCAATTTACCCTAAACAGAATGTGTTCGCTAGTCAAGCGATAAATGTGGCTGGTGCGCGCTTTCCTGTTGAATTGTGCATCGTGTGACTTTCCGGATCACTAAAGAACAACAGTGAAATATTGACAAACGGGCATGCATCAACTTGTTTTTTTTTTGGCTTTCGTTTAGCATGCAGCGTGTTAGTGCAGTGTCATAAAGTCGTACAGCAATCTTGGATATTCGATTATTAAGCACAAATGAAACTCACAAGGAAAACACAGAGACAGACAAAGGTGCGATGGAGTGCGTGGTTCTACATTCTGCCTTGACTTTGTCGCATAATTTATCATGTAACTCAGCACTTCGGTGTTGCCATTTTATCCGCTGGTTTAAACTTTCTCCACTGTGCACTAGGCCACACAAAAGCTATGTAGGTGTAACAACAGTCCTTACAAATATTTTGTGTCTGGCATTATGAGTTGTGACAGTGTGTCATTCTAGAAAATTAGAATATGTTGTGACGATTTAAGAAGTCTTTCTACAGAGATACATTGGTGTCTGAATACACTGATCAGTTCACCAAGGAGGCCATTGAGATTCAATAAAGGGAGGCCATTATTACGTTGCCTACCCATATGCTTCTTTTGTAATCCATAAAATTTCTCCCTTTTTCATGGCGTATAACTGTAATTATAGTTTACTAGATTAGCACCTCTGATATTCTTGGGCCTTGTTTGTTCCTGTTGTAAAATGGTACGAATACATAATTTGCCACATATAATCAATCATATACACATAGTCGTATTTCATTTGTCTTTTCTCGCGTTGTATGTCCATTTGGCCCTTATGTGACATAGTACTTTCCTTCAAAATCAAAAATTACAACCGTAACATAAGGTGGTGCGCTTACCTCACCCGGGCGAGGTCTCAAAAGCCTTAGAGTTGGGTGAAGTGGAATCTGGACACATCACAACAAGGAAATCAGGAATCGAGAATGAGCACAAGCATATTTTTAAAAATAAATTTCTGAATAAGAAAAGTGCTTATTAAGAAGCATTAGTAATACAGATGTAATGATTATTCTACAAAAACTACATTGCACCGATAGGTTACGCTTCACTGCGCACTGCAAGCCCGAGCATAATTTACTGTTGAAATGGAAATAATGTAAGTGTTTTTGCTTATATTGTGGATGAGATTTTGTTAGTGGGCGTTTTGGGGTGATGATGACCTATGTTGAAAATTTTATGAAAGTGATTTGAGCCCTGCCTGTTCTCCTAATGACATCAGTACTGTTGACTTCATTTTGCAACGTTCCTTTTGGTTAGCTTGCGTCTACACATGCAATGTTGTAACCGCATTAAAAGGATAAAAAGTTAGGATGTCTCACGTGACCACGACAATGAACGACACTAAAAATACAGAATTGAAGCTGCGTGGTAGAATCACTCCAGCCCATTCTCATACTTATATTGAGCCTCATGTTTCAGATCTCCGATCACTATGTGCCTTAAGTAGATGCATATATTTACCACTTCCAGTGCCTCACACTGCCAATCGCAAAGCGTTCTTTTCTTCCGACTCTCGAACATTCCTTTTCTTCATATTATTTTCACACTCACCATACAGCTTTCCGTGTCGAATACAGGCTTTCAATTCGTCCCATGATTTACTCAGCAAGCTATTGCCATCAGCGAGTCCCAGGTTAATAAAGTTAGCACTTATTTTAACTGTCCAGAATCCAGGGCTCCAAAATAGCTGTCTATGACACTGCCCCCTCAAGCCGACGCTCTACGGCAACGAAGGGTGGCGGATCTAAAGCTGAGGGTGCGTGACACTTTCGTTTCTCTTCTTTGCTTCTCTACATTCACAATGACCAAGAACATCAGCGCGTCAAACGTATGAACAATATTTTGGGCTTACCCCATTTCCTCGAGGAGGAAAGGGCTTGTAATTTTTCCTCTTTCGGGGCCCTATGAAATGATCGTGCATCATTCGTGTTCATCACCACAACAAGTTCTGAATGTTTTGCGTCATAATGGTTGATTTTCTAGTGGATATGGCGGCGGCCTCGTCGGTAATGTGCCTACATCCGAGTCAACGAGTAACCTTTGCTTTTGCGTCGAGTTCATTAGCATTACCCGAGACTGAAACAGCAGTTAAACGCACGAACAGACACGCTCGGTGGGCGTCTCCTGCAGCCAGTGAAGACTCTTCCCGTGTTTAGATGTTGCAGTGAGCTGCTGTTCTCTTGCGATCCTTATTATACTAGTAACCTGCACAAAGGCGTCTAGGCTGTGCATCTGCTCAGAAGGGCGGGTTTAAGCCGGATTGATTGTGTATTCGTTGAGGGAAACATGTAGGCGGATCCCGACGGTGTCAAAATATCCTGACGCCTGCCAATATTTTCTCTAACAGCGACGCTGTTGTAGCTCGCCATACCTTGTGCAGTGTCACCTGAAAATTATTAGGGTGAACCCAAACGTGCTCTCTTCGTCCTCTTCTTCATCGTCGCCGTCGTCTTCATCTTCGGCTTCGCTCCCAAAACAAAAGCGCCCATTTCTCCGTCGTGTGATGCAATAACTCTGATGAATAACTCTGACATTTCTTCACGACGAGAGGTTCGAACGCACGTACACACCACTCGAATGCGAGCGGCAAGCAGAGCACAGCATAGCCTTGTATACTACAGTATAGCAAGGGGAGGGAAGGTGAAGTGAGAGAGACGAAAGCAGATGTGATGAGGAAGAGGAGGAGGAGGGAAAGGAGGAGCGGAGAGTAAAAGTTGCCGTATCAAGAAAGAAAGCAACAGAGAGAACGAAAGGCAGAAAGGAAAAGATGGAGAGAACGAGAGATAATCAAATACAGAAATATATAGAGAGTGAGAGAAAGCGATAGCAAGAGGAGTCGAGAGATACATAGCTAGAGAGAAAGAAGTGAAACATAGAGAAAGACAGAAAGACCGAGCAAACAAAGCAATATATACATAAAGAGAAAAAAAAATTACAGCATATCCACGTGGTGAATGATGATGAGTGGGGCGAAGCGAACTCGCGCTGCAGCACGGCGATGGCCTTGGCGCGAGTGTGGTCCTTCTTGATGGAAGATATTGTGACGAGATTGTTTGAGAACCGCTATCTGTCGCACACACCGCAACTATGGCCGAAACTGTTATCACGGAAGTCCCGCTGGAAGCGCGCGACGGCGCCTTCGGGCAGAGCCCGCCTGATGCGTTTTGCAGCCACTTCACGTGCTCGCACAGCCTCGGGCTCTGCCTGCCGGTATGCGCGCTTTCTCGCCGCTTCACGGTCCTTCACATTTTGAAGATCCGATTCGCGCCGCAGCCATGCAGCTTCGGCCTCGCGGGCTCGAACGGCGGCGTCTTCGCGCCGCAGCCGTGCAGCTTGTCGAGCAGCTTCGGCCTCGCGGGCTCGAATGGCGGGGTATTCTCGCCGCAGCCGTGTAGCTTGCCTAGCAGCTTCGGCTTCGCGGGCTCGAACGGCGGAATTTGCTTCGCGGCGTCGACGTGCAGCTTCGGCCTCGCGGGCTCTCACCTCAGGATTCTGTCTGCGAGCGCGCGCTGCCGCCGCCTTCCGTGCCCTCCGTTCCGCAGCCTTGTCTTCCATCTGGCGACTCCGAGCTAAAGAGAAAGCGTGCCAAGATTGTCACTCGTCAACGTCGTCGTCTTCTTCTACTGCATACCAGAAGGCGCGCAGTAAAGAAGAAAGAATGCCACATAGGCGAACACGCGCGAGAGTCTCACTCGTCAACGTCGTCTTCTTCTACTGCATACCAGAACGCGCGCTTCTCACGAGCTAGATGTGGCTACTACAACGCTACAAACGGAGAATGGACAGACCCACGGCATAAGGAGCTTCGCCCCTAATAGGGAGGTGAGGACGAGGGAACGCCAGCATCTATGCCACTGAATCTCCAGATCTGCATCACCAATGCAGAGCTGCCCTACTTTTTTGTTCCCCCAAGAATACGCCTTACCAGGTCGCAGATAGTGTAGTTCGCAACAAATGGATCTGATCGGGCAGTTCTGGCAAGTAATGAAAAAATCGCAGCCAGATAGGAAAGAGCGCACACTTACAACCAGTTTATTGCTCGGATGGCGCGAAAATATGTACACTCATGAGGGCGAGGAAATGACACACAGAGAAAGAGCACCGAACGCCCCCCTCCAGCCGTGAGCCAAGCCCACGCCGCGAAAAAGACACCAACAGCATCAGCGACAGTCGAGCCAGCCGCAGACTTAAAGGACTACCCCCCCCCCCCCAAATACGGACCGAAAAAAGGTAGAAAACGCCTGCTCGCTTAGTTTCCAGGCATCAAGAAGCGGTCAGTGTCCAGGTGGACGTTGTATCAGCAGGAGTTGTAGTAAATTTTGATCACGGAAGATTTCTTAGCTTGCCAAATTCATCAAATACTTGCCGAGGCTACACCAGGAATGATCATTGCGGGATTGGGGGTTGATTGAGGCTGTAAAAATTATCGCACAGCCATTGAGAACGAATAAAAAACGCATCTAAATCGCACAAATATAGTAATTTTTATATTGATCGCTTAGTTCGCACAAGAGATGAAACACTTGCCGGGATTGGACTGGGAATTACCGTCACAGGAGTTGAGTTTGATTCAGTCTGCAAGTAGAAAGCAAAGAAAATAAATAAAGCATGGATGAACCAAGCACCTCAACTGCACGGGTTTAATATTTTTTTATATCCTAAATGTCGTTTAGTTCGCGCAAGGGATGAAACACTTACCGGAATCACACCAGGAACGACAGTTACCGGAGTTGTAGTTTCTTGAGGCAATAAAATAGACAGCACGACAATAGAGCATTAAAAAAAGAACCACCTCCAGCGCAGGGAGGTAGTAATTGTGGATAATAAGCATCGCTTAGTTTCCACAAGAGATAAAACACTTGCCAGAATTGAACCAGGAACAGCACTTGCGCTAGTTAAGTTTGATTCAGGCTATAAAAACATGGCACGGCAACACATAATGAATACGAACGAGCATCTTGATTGCTCGGATGCACTTCTTTTTTGATAATCAAATATAACTTGCACAATGGTTCAAACACTTGCCGGAATCGGATCAGGAACGACAGCTACTGGTCTTGAGATTGATTCAGGCTGTGAAAAAAGTAAGCACAAAAGTCACAGATGAATACACGTAAGCACCTAAAGTAGAGGCTTTAGTATTTTTCTGATGATCAAAGATCATCGTGTTCATCAGATGATCAATAATGATAAAATATTAATGCTAAATGATGATCAATTATCAATGATGATCAAATATCATGATCATCACATGATCAATGATCATCTGATCAAAGATCATCAAAACTCATTTAGTTTGCAGGAGGGACGAATCACTTACCGAAACTGGACCAGGAATCACAGTTAAGGGACTTGGTGTTGACTCAGGCTGTGAAAAAGATAGCACGACAATTGTGAATGAATACAAAGAAGCTCCCCAACTGGACGATTCAGTATCTTTGGTACTCAAAAATCTTTCAGTTTACAGAAGGGATCAACCACTTGACGGAACTGGAGCAGGAACAACAGCTAAAAGACTTGATGATAATAATATCTGGGGTTTAACGTCCCAAAACCACGATATGATTATGAGAGACGCCGTAGTGGAGGGCTCCGGAAAATTCGACCACCTGGTGTTCTTTACCTTGCAACTAAATCTAGGTACACGGGCCTCAGACATTTTCGCCTCCATCGAAAATGCAGCCGCCGCGGCAGGGAATCGATCCCGCGACCTTCGGGTCAGCAGTCGAGCGCTATAACCACTAGACCACCGTGGCGGGGCGGGACTTGATGACTCAGGCTGTGGACATCTAGCAGCACAATCAAGAATGAAAGGAAGCGCATTAAGAGGACGATTTATTATTTTTTGATATTCAATGCTCATTTAGTTTGCAGAATGGATAAAACACTTGCCGTAATTGGATCAGCATCGACAGTTAAGGGACTTGAGGTTGACTCAGGATTGAATACGAACAAACACCTCAAGTGCAGGATTTAGAACTTCTTAAACACGAGAGTGTTTTATGCCGCGGTCCACCAAGACTTCGCTGACGTACTACAGTAACTGAGACATGTCGTTGAATTAGATGATCTAGCAGTCGGACACACGACGTTTCTGTCGACGACGATAGGAGCTGGGCCCTCTACCCAAATGCACTATCAACCCTCATGTGTCAGGCTTCACAACCGCGCCTTATGTTTCTTACACATTTTATTTTTGTCCCAATAGCGTTGCTTCGCGAAGAGCAGTGTCACCACCTGGAATCGGTGAACTAATGCATCATGACACTAACAAGCGCCGACAGGGATCGCTTCGGTATTTTCAGCTTTCGGGGCAGTGAGATACACGCCAGTGTTAAGCGGAATGCCTTCCCGCGTTTGCAGCTCAAGCCACGAACTCTGCCACCCAAGTTGCTGAAACGCCGTGTGGTATATGCATGTACACAGGCATGAGTTATCATATTACCGCGAGTCTTATATTTCATGAGTTGAAGCTTCACCCACAAAGACTGTGGGCAACGCGCTGCGCAGGCCTCGCCGTGATGTGTAGGAAGCTTCGCGATTGTTTTGGAACAATCTGTTAAGATTGCGCGCCGCACGAGAATGTTTCAGCTTTGTCGAGAGATAACGCCGCCAACAGCGATATCGCTGGAAAGTTGGATAGCGCCTGTATAAAAGCCGACGCGCTTGACTGCTTGTCAGTTGATCGACGGTCGACGCTCTGTTCACCGCTATCAGTGCATTGCTGTAGTTTGTCTTTCAGTTTACCGGCCACAAGTTCGGCCAAATAAAGAGCTTCATCTCTGACGTGCTGACTGCTGCCTTCCACGACGTCACGATCACGTGACAATATTACTGTGAGCGCAAACACTGGCGTTTATTTCTTATAATGGCGACGCTTTTTATGACTGCATATCGAGTACCAGTGTTGTGTGCTTGTTGATACCATGTTCGCACGAATTTGCGAATGCTGTTACTCGGCGTATGCTAAATGTTTTAGCGATTACAGGTGGTAAATCATGGTACCGCTACGTTAGTCGCCGGAATGGAGATGTGCCACTAGGTGTCAGCGTTGGTGTACCCACCTCAAACGGTGTAATAGCTGCAAAAACATGGCTGATCCCTCTGTCACAGGAATTGGTATGACACGAAAGTGAAACTTGTCATCACAGACGTAGTTGAGCGTCTGTTGTGCATACTTTCGCACAAGGGCGAAGGAATGAATGTTATAGCGAAAAATTGTAATGTCAAGCGAATAATGGCAAGCAAGTGGAAACTCAAGCAGAAGGACGCACGAAATCAACTTTACACAGGATGAGCGCGAACTAACAACTGTCACAGCTCGACAGCTCAAGCGCGCGCCCTGCTCAAACAAAACGAACGCACAAGTATACACAAGAAGAGCGCAACCTGACTGTCACAGTTGTAATTTATTTTGTGTGTGAACAGCGCGCTCCGTTCGCAAAAGTGGCCGCTGCAGTGAGCGAAGTGACCTTTGTGCTCTCTGTAACTGCAGCCCAAACTTGCGGTGAGAGCACAAGACGAAAAAACCACAGCCATCACGAGATAAGCGCGTGCGCACGAACGACACGACCTGTAGAGGCACGCGCTTATCGCAACGCGTTGAACGACGACCTTTAAAGCGCGCTCTTCGAGCCCTTCGCGCCATCTCGACAGTGATAACGAAAACACGCTGCAGTGCCACCGATCTTTGACTACCTCCACCGGCAAATGCTGTATATAAATAGCTCGCCGTTAGTAGAATGAAGAACGTGTCGGCTGTGGTCGAGTCGTTTCGCACTGCGCGCTACGGAGCGAGAGGTCGTAAGGTCGACTCCCGAGGATGGAACCTTTTTTTCTTTGCGATCTGTTAGTCTACATATATTACTACGTCATATCCGCGACGGAAGTATGTCACTGGAGCCGTTGTGGATCCTGGCATAAAACACTCTCGTGTTAAAAAAACAACAGACCTTGTACAGACTTTCTTACCTTTATTGTACAATGAACAATCAATTATGCTCCTGTTAAGACAAGGTTCACTTTCGCGTTATACCGATTTCTATGACCGAGGGATTACCATATTCTTGATCATGAAATATCAGTTAGATTGCAAAAGGAATCAAGCACTTACCGCAGCAGAATAGGCATATAAAGTTTTTTTTTTATCTGGGGTTTAACGTCCCAAAACCAACGGCAAGTAAAGTTACGGGACTTGACGTTCTTCCAGGCTGCAAAAAGTAATCATTAAAATAAAGGAAAATTACAAGCCGACTGCTCAAGTGAACATATGTAGTGCTTTTTTATCATTAAGACTGTTCAGCTTGCACAAGGAGTGAAGCATTTGCCGGAATTGGACCAGGAACGACAGTTGCATTTGTTGAGGTTGATTCAGGCTGTAAAAAATGTAAGCACGAAAATCAAGCATGAATATAAAGAAGCGCCTGAGGTGCTGGATTTATTACTTTTGTGATGATCACTGATCATTTAGTTTGCAGAATTAAGACATAAAACACTTGCCGGAACTGGATCAGGAACGATAATTAAAGGTTTTGAGGTTGACTCAATTAGTGAAAAATGTAGCACGACGATAGTGAATGAATACGAACAAGCACCTCACGTGGACGACTTGGTATTTTGATACTCAAAGATCATTTAGATTAGAGGAGTGAAATACTTGTCGGAATTAGATGACGAATGACCGCTAAGGGGCTTGAGGATGGCTCAGGCGGTGAAAATATAACAGTATATTCACGAATGAAATAAAAATAAGCCCCTGAAGTGCAAGATTAAATCTGTTTTTGATAATGAAAAATCATTTTAGTTCACAGAAGGGATCATACACTTACTGGAACTGGATAAGAAACGGCAGTTAAGCGACTAGAGATTGATTCAGGATGACAAGAAAAACACCTCAATTCAATGATTTAGTACTTTTTCAACACAAGTGTTTTATGCCGCAGTCCACCAAAACTGCACTGTCGTGTTACAGTATCTGAAATATGTCGCTGAAACAGAAAGGACGAAGAAAAAATTGTTAAAACATTTTCTTCAATTAGATGACCCAGTAGTCGCGCCCACGACCTTTCAGTCCACGCCGATGGGAGCCGGGCACTCTACCTACTGAGCATCCGACCCTCCTGCGCCGGGCTTCACAAACGCACCTGATATCTCTCACACCTTTTATTTTTCAAGTGGCCTTGCTTCGCGAATACCAGTGTTGCCACCTGGAATAGGTGAAGTGACGTGCAGCATCATCACCCTGTTAAGGTGTTTAATAGACAGCACTCAACGACAATGAGTAATGGCGACAGTCACGGCAATGCACGAACTCCCTGCGCGAGCGGCGTTCTTCTTCAAGCAACCAAAGAGGACGACCCACTAGAAGGCGCTGGAGAGGGTAACCCATTACCATGTCCCAAGGCTTCTCTACAATTACCCCGGGTACGAAAAGGGAGCCGTCCGGCGACCTAACAACTCGTCACTATGAGTGGGTCATAGTAGGCCTTGAGGCGCTCCACGTTGACAATGTCGCGCACTCGACGGCGCATGTCCGAAGCTGGTTCTATGGGTTCGATCAAGCAGTTGACCGCGGATGTGCGCTCGACGACCCGGTATGGGCCTTCGTATTTCGGCAGCAGTTTTAAAGAAAGGCCACTTGCAGTGGTAGGGACCCAGAGCCATACGAGCGCTCCAGGGAGGAACGTGGGTTCAGAAGTCGTGGTGCCATCGCGAATGCTCTTCTGCAGCTCTTGTTCCTGCGTCGTAAATGTCTTGGCAAGCTCGCGACACTCTTCAGCGAGCCTGGCTGTGTCAGAAATGGGCGCACACTCAGATGGATCCGGCTTGTATGGAAGTATCGTGTCGATGGTGTGCGACGGGTGCCTTCCGTACAGTAAGAAGAACGGCGAAAAACCAGTAGTGCTCTGAGGGGCGGTGTTATAGGCGTAGGTGACGAAGGGCAGAATGGCATCCCAATTGGTGTGATCGGCGGCGACGTACATTGACAGCATGTCGCCGAGCGTTCGGTTAAAGCGTTCGGTTAGGCCATTCGTCTGCGGGTGGTAAGCAGTAGTTTTCCGGTGAACAGCATGGCACTCTTTCAGAATGGCTTCCACGACTTCCGATAAGAAGACACGGCCTCGATCGCTGAGAAGCTCTTGGGGTGGACCGTGACGCAGTATGAATCGGTGTAGTAGGAAGGAGGCAACATCGCGCTCTGTAGCCGCTGGGAGGGCGGCGGTTTCGGCGTATCGCGTTAGATGGTCAACAGCGACGATGGCCCAGCGGTTACCAGCCGAAGTCAGAGGAAGTGGTCCATACAAATCGATGCCCACGCGCCCGAACGGACAGTAATGGTTGTAGGTAATGGTAATAGAAGGTAATGGTTGTAGACCTGCTGGCGACACGTGCGTTGCAGGTTTTCGGCGTTGGCAATCGAGGCAGGAGCGAACGAACTTCTGCACATAGCAGTACATCCCACGCCAGAAGTATCGTTGTCGAATGCGGTGGTAAGTTTTGGATACCCCAGAGTGCGCGCATTGCGGGTCAGAGTGGAAGGCCTCGCATATTTCAGAACGCAGACTGCGGGGTATCACAAGTAGCCACTGGCGGCCATCGGCGTTGTAATTGCGTCGGTGCAGGAGGTCGTCACGATCGGCGAAATGGTGGGCTTGACGACGCAACGCGCGAGTGGATGGTGTTGCCGTCGGATCAGTGAGCAAGTCGATCAGCGAGGTGATCCATTTATCCTTGCGCTGTTCGGTAGCGATGGTGTGAACGCTGATCGAAGCAACAGCTATGTGAGATACTGAGCAGGGGGCATTGTCGTCAGGCAAGGGAGAGCGCGAGAGGGCGTCGGCGTCAGCATGCTGGCGTCCGTTGCGGTACAGCACGCGGATGTCGTAGTCCTGCAGGCGAAGTGCCCAGCGGGCGAGACGGCCTGAGGGATCCTTCAATGACGACAGCCAGCATAGTGCATGATGGTCGGTGACGACATCAAATGGGCGACCATACAAATAAGGTCGAAATTTTGTAAGGGCCCATATGATCGCCAGGCACTCTTTTTCCGTGACTGAGTAATTGGTCTCGGCTCTGGTAAGCGTACGGCTTGCGTATGCCACGACATATTCGGGGAACCCTGGTTTGCGTTGCGCAAGGACAGCGCCGAGGCTTACACCGCTGGCGTCCGTGTGTACCTCCGTTGGAGCCGTAGGGTCATAGTGGTGTAGTATGGGAGGAGATGTCAACAAACGACGGAGCTTTGCGAACGCGTCGTCACACTCGGACGACCACGAATTTAGGGGTCCGTTACTTCCAAGGAGCTTCGTCAGCGGCGATATGATGGCGGCAAAGTTTCGTATGAAGCGTCGAAAGTATGAACACAGTCCGACGAAACTCCGCAGTTCTTTGACGGACGTAGGTTTGGGAAATTCGGCCACGGCCCGAAGCTTCGCCGGATCGGGAAGGATTCCGTCTTTGGACACGACGTAGCCGAGGATTGTCAGCTGCCGTGCCGCAAATCGGCACTTCTTCAGATTCAGTTGGAGGCCGGCGTTGCTCAAACGAGTCAAGACATGCCGCAGACGTTGGAGGTGCGTGGAGAAGTCCGGAGCGAAGACGACGACGTCGTCCAGGTAACACAGGCACGTGTGCCATTTCAAGTTACGCAGAACGGTGTCCATCATGCGCTCGAAGGCCGCGGGCGCATTACACAGACCGAACGGCATGACGTTGAACTCGTACAAGCCGTCGGGCGTGACAAAGGCTGTCTTTGGTCGAGCGTCATCAGCCATGGGTACTTGCCAGTAAATCGAGAGATGAAAAGAATTCTGCTCCTTGGAGGCTGTCAATCGCGTCGTCGATTCGCGGCAGTGGATAAACATCCTTGCGGGTGACCTTGTTGAGCCGTCGGTAGTCTACACAGAACCGCACAGAACCGTCCTTCTTCGCAACGAGAACAACAGGAGACGCCCATGGGCTGTCGGAGGGCCGAATCACATCGCGTCGAAGCATATCGTCCACTTGCTCGTTAATTACCCGGCGTTCTGTGGGAGACACGCGATATGGACGTTGCCGCAGTGGTAGTTGGGCGCCAGTGTCGATGCGATGCGTAACAGCGGACGTGCGGCCGAGGGATGGTTGCGCGACATCGAAAGAATGACGAAATTCATCCAACAAGCACAGAAGCTGCGATCGCTGGACCGACGTAAGGTTGTCAGCAATGGAGGGACCAAATACATCAGTAGGTGACGAATCAGACGTGGAAACAGCACTGATGGTGCGGGAACTGGTACAGTGCGAGTCATCGGGTGCGTCCAGAACTTGTGCGTCTTCAACGGGTTCCACTTTGCCGAGACATTCCCCTCGAACCAACGTGACAATGCACGGGGATGGGTTGGTAACAAAAATAGCGGTGCTGCCCTGAGTGACTCGCACGGTCGCGAAAGGTACCAGCAACCCTTTCCTAGTGCAGACGCGGGCAGACGGCGAAATGAGTGCAATGGAGTCGGAGAGACCGGCGCAGTAGACCGACACAGCCGTTGACGAGTTTGGAGGCACTTTCGTATCGTCTTTGACGAGGATCTTGCTCACTGCCGATGGACTGTCTGTCGGCGTCAAATGTGAGAATGGTGAGAGTTCGATTTCGGCTTGTGCGCAACGAATTACGGCGTCGTAGCGGGAGAGGAAATCCCATCCCAGGATGACGTCGTGAGAGCATGCCGCAATTATGATGAACCCGACGTCGTACAGAACGTCCTGAATGACGACGCGAGCAGTGCATACTGCTGTAGGATGAATACTCTGGGAGCTCGCGGTACGGAGGGACATCCGAGAAAGTGGCGTCATCACTTTTCGAAGTAAGCGGCAAAGTTTTGCGTCCATAACGGATACAGCGGCTCCAGTATCGATAAGGGCCGATGCGCGAACACCGTCCACAAGCACGTCGATTACATTCGATGGACTTCGCTCAGGGCTTTCACATTTCGATAGCGTCGCAGCCCTTGCCTCCTGGACTGCGACGACTAGTTTTCCTGCTCTCGTGCGACCGAACGTGGCCGCATGGGTGACAGTGATCGACGTCGTGGAGAGAGAGAGCGGCGAGTAGCTGGAGGTGGGCGTGACGTCGGCGACATAGGTGGAGGTGGGTCGTAGAATGCACGGCTTGACTGGCTGGTGACAGGTGACGCGACTCGAGGCGGCTGCACGCGTTGACAATAACGTGCCACGTGACCGGCGTATCCGCAAGCAAAGCAGATGGGCCGGTTGTCGGGGGTGCGCCATCGGTTCGTCGAGGTAGGTCCCGCCCATGTCGCAGGACGCGATTGACTGGTCGGCTGCTGAAACGACTGCATGGCGGGCTGCAGTCGGGGCCGAGGGATGGCGTCAGCATATGTAGCCGGCACACCCGCCTCAAAGAAAGGAGGTCTAGCGGCGGCTTCGGCGTAACTCATTGGGGCAGCCGCAGGAATTACTTGGGGCGTCCTGGCGACAACTTGAGCGTAACTCAGGGGCGCAGGAGCCGGAGGTTGCGGGTGGTACTCAGGCATGACCTCCGCAATTTCCTGTTCAATTGCTCGGCGGAGAGGAGGAAGAAGGGTGGTCGACGACTGTTGAATGTGCGGCGGGTGGGCAAAGGCGAGGAGAGAGACCTGGCGTGCAATTTCCTCGCGCACGAACGACTTGACTTCTGCCAGCAACGCGGCCTGGTCAGATATTGCCGCCAAGCCAGCAAGCTCTGCGTCGCGTGATGGGGAGCGACGGGTCATCGAACGCTGCCGGCGGAGCTCCTCGTAACTCTGGCATAGCGTAATGACCTCGGCCACTGTGCCAGGGTTTTTTGGCGAGCGGCATGGTGAAGGCATCGTCGTCAATGCCTTTCATTACGTTCCGGATCTTGTCAGACTCAGACATGGTTCCGTTGGCCTTCTTACACAAGTCGAGGACGTCTTCGATATAACTTGTGAAAGATTCACCGGCCTGCTGAGATCGTTCACGTAAGCGCTGTTCGGCTTGCAGCTTACGAACTGCTGGGCGGCCAAAAACGCTGATGACGGCGGTCTTGAAATCGGACCAAGTCGCAAAAATCGACCGCGTGGTTGTTGTACCACAAGCTTGCTACGCCCGCGAGGTAGAATACCAAGTTGCTTAACTTGCCTTCCTCGTCCCATTTGTTGAGGATGCTGACGCGCTCGTAAATTGCGAGCCAGTCCTCCACGTCGGTGCTATCGGCGCCAGTGAAGATAGGTGGATCGCGTATACGGGGGACACCGGGACATGTGCTCGTTGCGAGAGGAGGCGTTTGCTGGGCGGCGTCTTGAGGCATGGTAGATGGCAGGGTACGGGATCGGAGCTCCAGGGGCATTGAATGGGAGCAGAGCCCTCTCCACCAAATTGTTAAGGTGTTTAATAGACAGCACAAAACGACAATGAGTAATGGCGACAGTCACGGCAAGGCACGAACTCCCTGCGCGAGCGGCGTTCTTCTTCAAGCAACCAAAGAGGACGACCCACTAGAAGGCGCTGGAGAGGGTAGCCCATTACCATGTCCCAAGGCTTCTCTACAACCCTAGCAAACGTCGACCAGGAGTGCTCCGGTAGCTTCAGCTTTCGGTACAGCGAAAGACATGCCAGCGGGAAGCGAAATGCCTTTCCTCGTTAGCAGCTCAAGCCTCTAACTCAGTCTCGGGTTATTGAAGCGCTGTGTGGTATACGCCTGAGCACAGGCGTAGGTTACCCTAGTACTGTGAGCGAACACATAGGCATTCTTTTCCTAAAATGACCACGCTTACTTTCTTTCTTCACATTTACATTACATTTACGACTAATAACGTCCCATATACTTTCCTTGGCATTATTATTGCGTATAACAAAGAAAAACGAGCCCTTAAAATTTCCACTTCTTTCCTTCATTCATAGCGAGGGTCTCGTTCTGGCAGACTTGATGTTTTCAGGTAGTATTCGAGGGATTATTGGTCAACTGCCAGCTCGTAATACGTTCACGTGCTACGTG
Source organism: Rhipicephalus sanguineus (assembly GCF_013339695.2). NCBI lineage: Eukaryota > Metazoa > Arthropoda > Arachnida > Ixodida > Ixodidae > Rhipicephalus > Rhipicephalus sanguineus. The sequence continues at coordinate 115,973,121 of NC_051186.1, read as the reverse complement.
ATGCCAACAGGCAGAAAAAGAGTGTTCCATACTCGCCGTAATGGCTACTGGCGGCGCTGAATGACGCTCCCACGTTTAAATACACATATATACCCCATAAAGTGGACGGGGGGATGGCCGCCCCGGTAGCTCAGTTAGTAGAGCATCGGACGCGTTATTCGAAGGTCGCAGATTGGATCCCTGCCCGCGGCAAGCTGTATTTTCGTCGACTTTCCTTCCTTCACATTTACATTAAATTTACTACTAATAGCGTCCCCTATACTTTACATGGCAATATTGTCTGTTAGTTCTCATTATTATTGCGTATAACAAAGAAAAACGAGCCCTTAAAATTTCCACTTCTTTCCTTCACGCTTACTAAGGGTATATATAGAGTACTGCTGTTATGTGCTCGTTCATGTCACTTTTTTTATACAGCTGTTTCAGCCATTACAAGGGATAAATTACGATCTTTGACGTTGGTCGCCGGAATGGGGATGTGCCACTATAGGCGTCAATGAGGGCGTGTTCAGGTCAAACGGTGCATTATCTGCTAAACACCCACATACATTCTACGAGCTTCCATACCTTAGCTTTTAATAAATAATAACCTAATCTCCTGTGAAGGCAACGTTCACTATCCTGGTATACTGATTTCTATGACGGAGGGGTTACCATGTTTCTGATCATAAAAAAGATTCCTACATTGCACCAGGATTGATACCCTTACCGCACTTGAATCAGGAACTAAAGTTACGGGACTTGACGTTGGTTCAGGCTGTGAAAAAGTAAGCACGAAATGAACGATGAATACAAACAAGCAGCTCAAGTGATCATAAAGACTGCTCAGTTTGCACTGAGGATGAAACACCTACCGGACTTGGACCAGGAACGACAGTTGCATTAGTTGAGGTTGATTCATGCTATAAAAACGGTGGCTCATCAACAAAGAATGAATGCGAATGAGCAACCAAAGCACACGTAGCAAGTACTTTTTTTATCATGAAACAGAACTTCCACAAGGGGTGGAACACTTACCGGAACTGCATCAGAAGTGACAGTTAAGGGACTTGAGGTTGACTCAGGCTGTGAAAAAGATAGCACCACAATCGTGAGTGAATACAAACAAGCACCTCATATCGATGCACGTGCACTTGGTACAACTGTGTCTGGAGAGGCCCTACATATCCAGACACGGTTGTTTCTCCACTTCTGTGGTACCAAGCATCACTCAAAAACCATTTAGACTTGCGCTCACTCGGCGCTTGAAACGTCAGAAATAATAGAAACTTTGACAATAATTTTGGAATTTTCCTTTGTGATTCCACGGAGGACGCGAGCAGTTTATCTAATTCTGGAATGAGCGCAAGTGCCAGAGACAATTTATCGGTGCACGAAGGAAAATTGAGAGAAACGACGACGCGCTTCAACATCCAGCAGAGTATCGACGACCGTCGACCATGCTCGCCGCTTTCATTTACTGCGATTGTTGCATGTAATTTGAGCATTCCCTTTTCTGGGCAAACGTTCTCCTAATGAATAACTCAATCGCTAAATATTTCTCTGTTTGCTTCTCCAACATCGAAAGCTCGACACGCAAGTCGTTCTCAGTGTTCGTGCGTCAAGCAAACTGTAGAGGCTTATTGACTGCGGTGAGAGATTATGGCTACGGACTTATTGGCTACGAAGACTTGGTTCATTTCTGAGCTGCCACACTGCATATCGTTTGAAAGAATTGCAAGAACAGCCTTGTGCTTTATTGTAAGTGCACATCACTAAATCACAGGCGGTATGAATTAATCCAGGGGCCTCCACTGTGCCGTTCATGCTAATGATATTCTGCTCTTCTCACGAATATAACACATGATTTTTGTACTCGAATGACACTGTCGACTTGATCTAATTTGCGGAAATAAATATCTTCAATGAGGTCTAAATAATAGTTCATTGTTAGATCTATTTTCACTATTATTTTTTCACTTGCAGTATTGCTGTTAAGTTGGTATTCATTGAAAATAAATGATGCTTACTTCTTCCGTATGACACGTTGATATTTCCGTTAAGATAGCCAAGGCTAACAGAATGAAGGAAAACTGACGTCGCACATTGGCGTCCATATCAAAGTTTAAGGGTGCTACTAAAGGAGTCGTACAAAATACCTCGTCATGCGACTAGATTTATATAACTGGCAATCACTGCAAATGAATGTCATGTATGCATGAGCGCTAGTTTTGACAGTATCTAGCATCATTCATTATTTAGGATATATGATAGATGTTTTACCATTAGTTCTCTCATTGTTATTTTGCTTTCCCAAATCAATGGCCGACAGTGGACGTGTAGAGGCCCAAAGTGTCAAGTACATTGCGCATGTCACTCCATCCGTTGTGCATTTATAGACTTTGTTGGCTCGAAAATCGAAAGAATTTTACTGTAATACATAGTAGCATGAAATGCCTAAGAAAATGTATGCCATTGTTTAACGTCACATTGAAAATATGTCTTTTACACGCATCTGCACACGCATCAAAAGAGTGGGAGCTCTCGTTAGTTTGTACAGCTGTTGATTTTGATTTTTATCAATTGCGAAATGTTACACTTCCGAAGAATGAGAAGACTAAAGGCATTGACGCCTGACGAGGTTCTCCCACCTGAAAGAACAACTGTTCCATAGTATATTACGATTATGATATACTATATGAATAACTGAGACAGACATTCCGCCGTCGGTGTTCTTATTTTATTTAATAACAACGTAGTCCAGCACTTAACAAATTTCCTGTCTTACAACAGAGATCGGTAATGTATAGGCCGGTCATTGAGGAGTTAGTCACACAGGACGAAAATAACGTAGCAACCAACGTACGAACGCAAAATGTGCTGTGCAGGTTGTATGAACAGCTGTCTCGAACAGCTTTACCAGAAGAGCTATTTTTGTGAAAGGGAGCTATTTTTGTGTGACGTATTAGCTTTAAATGCGCTTAATCGTTTGGCCTAACGTTGACGCGCTACCGCTATGGCAATGAGACCTCTGAAAAAGAAGCAGTTGAAAAGACAACGAACACTACGATCTTGCACCTGTGAGGATCGTGTTAGCCAAATAATGCTGCTCACGATAGAAAAAAATAGGCTTGACATATCAAGGAACACTGCCGAAGAACACAAACGCTAAAAAATATTGATAAACAGGGGCACAGAATACAAAAAGAAAAACAGAAAGCGAGCAAGTTTGCTAATGATTGCGAAAAAGGGTGGTGAGTTACGGATTTCAAAAGCGGAGTCATCCATTCTCGGCCCTGCGGAAGTTTGCCTCTAACCTAGCCAGGAAGTCAGTCGCTGATCAGTATCATGTATATAGCAAAGGCAATGCTCCTATGTATGTACTTTCGTATTGTATGGCTTTGCCTTATCTACAAAATAAATAGTATGGGACCACGGGACGCCAGTATACTCAATATTCAGCCTTAATTCCATAACCACGGACGCCAAGATCTTTTCGTCTCAGTTAACGTGTGACCTAGCGCAGTAGCCGAGCCTGTCCTTCTATTAGCTGTGCTTTTGAACTTACGGGCACATTTCTTTCCAGTAACATTTACTCACACGTTCATACTCGACACATGTTGGCTGAAATACACGCGTTTTATTTTACGTACATTGTTGGCCCAAGAACAGGTGAGCATGGATACGACGCGCATTCAGCAAACAGATAAACGTCTAGACACCAAAGGCTGCTAACCGCACTCTCCAGCGGATCTATGACAAAGATCTCCACTGATATGTAAATTTGTGCGACTGTTTGAACTTTGATTGTAGGATATCTTTACAGAGCATTGCATTTCCCGCTTCTTAAAAAGCAGAAGAACCCGAGGATATAGTATAGCGTCTTGACAGTGCACTAGCGTGACCGCTTTGTGCCATAAATACTGATTCCGCGGGACAAGCGCATGCGTGTTTCACAAAGAATACTCTGACCGGTATAAATATTCCTTACCTGTAGATCAGTTGACAGAATAGCAAATTGACACCAAAATTGGCAACAGGAGATAAGATATATAAGGGTGCAGCTGAAGTTTTAATTTATATTGGCAATACGTCTTGAGCACTAAATGAAACTTACTGGTTTTCTCAACATACTCTCCAATCACTGAGGAACACATACAAAGCAGAATTCGGGCTGAAACTGGATATTCTCACGAAGTTCAGAAAACACGCAACCACTCGTCATTATCCAGAGAACGACCACGGTCTGGACAATGAAGACATTAGTAGCAAGAGAACAATAATCTTACAAGCACACAATTTCTTACAGTAAACAGTAAAGTGACATATTTGTTAAGGCGAAAGCCTTACATGCCTCACTAAATACGAAATTTCACCGTCGGTGTCGGCAACCCGCGTCATCAGCGGCCTCTGGCGTCCTGCGCCGTCGGGGACAAGTGCTGCAAAAATCATCATCACACGATGACGTCACGATATGATGTCATCATGACGTCACAGACCACAAACACTTGTAGCGTCATTATGACACCACTATTTTCGGCGTGATGTCATGTGACGCGACGCCATATAATGCCGTTTTAGCACCCACCTTTGGGCGGCGAATAAAACTGGACAGCGCGCGACCTTAAGGGAAGACGGCGCTCCGCAGTGGCACGTAAAGCCAAGGCTCATGTTCCCTGCTGACGTCGATTCCGGTTCAGCCGCCTCGTTCCTTCACTCCTGTGGGATAAGCCTGCAGAATTCTCACATGACATCGTAAAATGGTCAAAGATGGGCTGATCATGGAGGCAGTGAAAAACCAGGTGAGGTGCCTCCGATCCTGCAGGCAGTGAGCAGCTACGCTAGGTGCACAAAGCTTTTGAAGGGTGACGGGGCAATATAAATACATCTAGAGAGCCTACGTGACATGCCGTTCATGTAGCTCCCTAACGCATCGCCTGAGAAGAAAAAGAAGATGGCTTTCGCCTTCGTGTCGTCGTACGGGAATGCACTAGGGACGCTGTGATTTTTAGACGCGAAGGATCTTAAGACGGAGCTCAATCCGGTGGTGGTGGTGTGCGGCGTGACCACCCTTATGGCCCATTCACACTGGGGAATCCGCCGGCCACAGCGACTGGAATTCTCGTGCCGCCGAAATTCCGCATTGTTCACACCACTTACTAACCACACCGCCGAAATTTGGGTGCCTAGTTGTCATTGTTCCTTCGTGCGAAGGAACGCTGGCATCGACGCGCCCTGCGTTGTGTTCGTGTTTCGTTATGGCAGAGCGCATAAACAAGAGCAGGGTCGTCTAAAGGCTGTGCCTGCTCGAAAGCAACTTTCTGGCGATGTCTGAGGAGGAGAAACATGCGTTCGCCGAACGAGAAACGACGCAAGTAGTTGTGGTTGGTTCGTCCTGATTTGCAAGATGCGAGAAGCTTGGACGAGCCGAGATAATGCTACCCGTTCTGCGAGATCGCGATAGTGTATTCCAAAGATGCTAATCGCGACAACACTTGGAAGTTATCGAGAACTACAGGATGATTACGAAATACTTCGCTGTCGGGCTTCGACGACTGCGATATCACAAGCACGCCACCATTTTTCGAATGCTCAACTCGCGTTCCGATTGGTTCGCGGTGAGGAAATCTGGCGGCAGCTGCCGCAGAAATCGGTCCTCGACCGATCGGCGCGGAAAGCGCTCTTCCGGCGGATCTCGCTGCCGCCGAAGCGGATTCCGCGCGTTCTCGCCGCCGCATGTCTCAATGTGAACGCGCCATTACTGCGCATGCGCATACCCTCTCCACACACCTCCTCTCCACTCACCATCTCCCCATATCTCCATTTTCCCTCTCCCCTCCCGCTCTCCACTTTCCATCACCCCTCCCCTCTCCAATTCCCTATCCCCTCCCCCTCTCCTTTTCCCCTCTCCACTATTCGTCTGAAACGCGGGCTAGGCATGCCGAAATTCTCTCCTGCGCAACGCCGCGATGAGCTCGACCGCATGCGCGTCCCCTCCGCTTCTCTCCTCTCCCACGCTGCCCCCCTCTCGCCCGCCTGTCGACTGCGTTCCCCGCTCGCCCTGTGAGAATTAACGGCCAGGCTAGATGGAAGATACGACGCGCGTAGCGTCCCTCTTCGCGTTCCACGACGCGAGGTCGGTAGCATGCCCAACGAACGCCAATGGAACGCGATCGTGCAAGTGCTCCGGCTTTGCATCCCCTCATGGTCCCCTTTAGCGGGAGATGGTGTAATTTTTTAATCCTTCTTCTTGCCGTAATGCGCTGACTCAATATATTACCTCGAGCATACTAAAACTCCGGTTTTTCAGCACTCATTGTAACTCTTTTTTCACGAATCAACGTTCTTTTGACCATAGCGTGTCGTCATAGGGGTTCATGCACTAAAATCGCCAATAGCGCCTGCATGTTTTCTGCCCCAATTGTCTGACCAAGGTGCTTCTTGTGAAAGAAGCATTGCGTTATGCTTTGTGAAAGCTTAATTTGCTATTGAGAGTGGAGTTCTTTTTGGAGTGCCGGTGTATTTCTCCACAAAACAGGATACACTACGGAGCATAACTGCTAATAAAACGCTGCATATACCACAATAGTTCACTTGAAGCAATAACTAACTCTTACACTGTCATTTAGAAGTATGTACAGAACCACATATGCTAATGTTAACCCTTTAACTGCTCTGGACGAGCAGAGCTTGTCCTAGCGGAATAGGTACTCCCCTGTAGCGTTCAGGGCAAGAGGCGCTCTTCTACAGCTTAGATTGCATGTAATCCACCAGATGGCAGCATTTACTTGACAATTTATTTTTCTTTTGAGGAAAGCGGTTTTGGTATAAAAAGATGGCTCGCGGTGGCGGCCACCCACGCATAGCTGGCTCGTCAACACCAAAAAGAAGCTTTTCATTTTCGTCATTTTCTTCGAGTGATGATGATTTGGATATAGATGTTTATCTTGTGTCCAGAAGTGAAGACATCGATGGCGGTGAATTAATCGTTTCCTCCGGTGACGATGAAAAGAGCTCGGATGGGAACATCGCAACTTCTCGCCAGTGGATCCTGCTTGATGCGGACAATCCTCCTGTGAAACCTCCTCGCTTTTTATTCTTGGCCATTCCAGACAAAACTTTCAACTTGTCATCGCCAGATGACATCATGGAATATATTAAGCAGTTTCTTCAAAAGCGCTTCATTTGATCTCGGAAGCGAGAAGAAAACGGGAAAACGTTGAGAAAGGAAACTCGCTTTTCATGCAGGAGCTTCAACAGGCCCCCTTGCGTTATTGCGTGTTTTGATTTGAATATATGGCACAAATATTTTTTCATCATCGACTAGCTACTTTTTAGTACAATCAGATTCGAAATCAGCAATAAAAAATAGGCACGTTTGGTTGGGAAATTTTCAAAAAAATAAAACACCTAAAGGATTAAGTGATTTGTGGCTTGTACTAGTCTCTTGTGCGTAATATGAATCATGGCAGTGTTCACATTACGACTACTCATTTAAGCTGGATATATATGAAAATGTATCATTCAACGAGCCTGCACACACACACGCACACACGAATATATATATATATATATATATATATATACATATATATATATATATATATATATATATATATATATATATATATATATATATATATATATTCATCGTCACAGGATAGCGCGCACTTACAACGGGGACAAAGGGAGAAGAACACAACAACACAAGCGCTAACTTTCAGCTAAAGTTTATTCAAGCAAAAACGGAAGAGAAGAAAATAACACAAAATACCGCGCATGCGTCACTGCGCAGAAAACATAACTAAAACATAACATAAAACAAAGCCTAACAACATGGTAGTTGATAACCAATCTGTTCACTGATTGGTTATCAACTACCATGTTGTTAGGCTTTGATATTATGTGTGAACCCATGCATTCTACGCGGAAGTCAAATATTCTGCCACAGAGCCACGCAACGTCTCCAGAGTGCTTTTCAAAAAGATCCTGTGCTGGCGTCATGTGAGTGCAAAGTTAATTCTGCTAGTGAGCTTGCTATCTAATCTGATAACAAGGTATAAACATTACATATCTACCCCAATGATACAGGCGTCTTGTCGGGTTAACGTCAATTGTGGTTCGAGTGTGGGCTCCACTTTGATAGCAGTTTAATAAACATTACATTTTTACTCCTCTGAGTTAGAAAGCTATATGCAAGCATTTAACGTCCCCTGAGGCATATGCTAACGACAGATATTCGCATCATCGCACCGCAGCGTGCACTTTGTTTCCATGATGCTGGCGTCTCTCCTCTAATGTGAGTGCTGACGCTGCGCTAAGCCATAAGTTCCCATCTAAACGCCAGTGTAGTCGACGTGCCTGGTAAGCTCACGATGTGCAAATGTCGATCCACCTGGTAAAGCCTGGCTCAAAGCAAAAAATTGCAGCATAGGCAGCTATTCGCTGACTGCTTTGCATGAAACCGATTCCCGCAATGCCTGGGATGTTCCGAATATTTATATTATCATTAATAATATTATATTATTATTTTGGTCGTTGTTAGATTGCAGATTATCAATAAATGACACCATAAAATCCAATATACGGTCTCAATAAAATTTTGGGAAACATTTCACGATAATTACGATGTTATATATAAGCAAAGTAAACCTTGGGTATTACCGCATTTCAAACGCTCATAATCGCTCAATAAGTTTGAAAATATGTGTGTTAAATCACACTGTATATGGGATACGTCGATATCTATCCAATCTTTATATTGTCATGCCACAAAGCTGTACAGGCGGCTTGTTTCAGAAATAAATATTTCACAGTGCAGCGTGTCTACACAAACAGATCTCTATTGAGATATAGTTTTTGTAGGAAATTTACATTATACAGGTTTTATGATTCTGGCTAGTATCATCGCCAGTTCAGGTTTTCCAGTAGCCATTTCGTGCTTGCAACTACTCTCAATTTTGACCGAGTCAGGTATTTTAACGCTATGGTGTAAAAGAGCTCGCTTCGCAGAACTTTCGGTGTTGGTGTCGGTGTATGTGTCGACGTCGTTGGTTGTGAGCGAAAAATCTACGCTGTCCGTAAGCGAAAATTTGATATATATGCAAATAAAGAACTTATAAATATGTTGGGTTCTAGTGACCATAAAATCCAGGCTTTCTGCGCTGCAAGAAGGTGTTGTACTATATTGACATGTCAGTGCTTCAAGCGCCGTCGTTAGAAAATGCTATAGCAATGTCATATAGTGAGAAGAGCAATAATGAGGCATGTTATATTTTGCGGCAGAAGCGTAGGACCCCACCACGTGAATTCCGAATAGTCAATCGCGAAAAGAGTGGGTTATTTTAAGCTACCCACCCTTAGGGACCCAAGCTGAAACTTGGGTTTCAGCTTGGGTCCCTATGGTTTGTCGCCAGATTTGCCAGCATGCGCGCATGCTGGCAAATACGCGCATGCAGACACGTGCGCGCATGTGCTCCTCATTCGGCCCAGGGCACTGCTAGTCAGCAATGGTTACATTGTGACGCACCGCAGATGCAACCCGAGAGCTCTGCGCGTGCGCGGAAGCGAGAGTGGCATTGTTTTAGCCGTGGATGCCCCCAGTTCCGATAAAAGAGTGGCGCCGCTCGACGTTGCTTTGGAAGCATGTTACATAGTGTGCAGCTGCGCAGTAGCGTGTGCAACCTTAATGACGCATGAGGGGGTGCTTCGCCAATTAGCAAAAGGAAGAATTGTTGCGTAGTGAGCACTGCAAAACTTACATGAAGTAGGCATTCTAGTATAGTTTGAAACGGCCAGTATGACACGCACAAACTTACCTTTCCTTGCCACACGGTTAAAGGCGATGCGCATGGGGCCCGAGTATGCTATCGCATTCTACTATTAAAGGCGAAGCTCAAGCGACCTTCAAGTTTTTAGGTACTGCTTGGGCTCCAATGGTGCTAACCTTTTGCCAATGAGCTAATTACCATGGGCGGATAGCCAGCCTGTTTTAGCTACTGAACTTGGCCTTCAAAGCTTCCTTATGCTTCATGGGAGCAGTATTTCTTCAATGACTCTTGTAGGCACATGCGTGCAATCGCACGTTTCACTGTCTTAGATTGAGCGCATTCTTCAGGCAATAATTATTTCGGCGCACGCAGGTGATACATCTAAAAAACGCTTTTGCCATTAAGAGTTATGTGACTACCTAAAAACTGCAACCTGTGCTTTTGTGCTAGCTCGTACGTGAAATATAGACCACTGCCTTGCAGTTTTAAAAGGCATAAAACATTCTTCACAGTTCCTTGATAGGTGGAAGAAGCCTGTTTCCTTAAAATAAGTACAAATCATCAACAAACCTAAAATAATTCTACACTTTGTCTACTTCTAAAAATTCAAACAAAGCTATGTTAAGGTCATTCCTTCCTTTTTGAAAGAATGCACCAACTAGCCCCTAAGCGTGTGCTACTAGTCCACTACTGCCAAACGGCTCTTTAATGTGGGAGTCCCAAGTATCATCTGGCACGCTGTCCTGCGGGTCACAGGGGTTTCAATGACCGATAAAACCCTTAGCTTCTAAAGGGTGTTTTAGGTACAGCACTAGCCCTTGCTCAAACCAAAAGGCCATTTGGGGATGGAAAGCATCTTAGACCCTTAATTTTGCGAATTCTGGTTAGGTAGAAATAATTGTCTTCCTTGAAATCGCTGTAAAGGTGCAAAATGGCTTTCAGTGTACAACACATGAAAATAGCATGCGAGAGAATAATAGTATTTGAAGGAAATGTTATAAATTCAGCGAAATATATGTCAACATACAACAGTAATTCACAGGAAAATATTATTCTAAAGGTTAAGGAATCTTGTGCTCTGGAAAGTGACCCCTACAAGGCAGTTCCAGTCGGAAACGGTACGCCGCAAAAATTGTTTGAAGTTTTCACGTCTTGTAAAAACTGCCTAGAGCAATTAACTTGCTTTGGGGCATGACCGTCTGGGTGACAGCAGTTTATGTACTAAGATATGCGGTATGTTCCGTTTATGTGTTAAAATGACATACCTCAACAGGAACCACAACATTTTCGTGCGTAAAGAAATAAGAGGGATGGGATTGTTTTTTTTTTTTTTGGTGTCGTGAGTAAGTCAAAGCTGTGAACGGGTCCTCCTTCTGGACGGACCCCATAAGACCGATACACATTTTACTTTGCTTTAAAGAATACTTTGTACGCAAGGAGTTCAGGCTTAAGGCCGAGAGAGACCGACGGTACGATTTTGCATCCGATACGACGTCCGACGCAGCGGTGCGGGAGCCGGAATGGTGGCGGTCGGATGCGATGAAAGGTCACCATTCTGGCTGCCGCACCACCGCGTCGGACGTCGAATTGGATGGAAACTCGCGCCGTCTGTGTCGGCCTTTACAAGCATGCCACTAATTTCCCGCTTCAGTATGCACTGTTTGAACAATCGCGAGAAGGAAATGTCCGAAATATGGAGACTTTATGACGCATCATTTGTGAGCGCGACTCATAAGTATTTAAAATGTGTAAACTCCATGAGGGCATAATTACGCAAGCTGAGAGGCAATTGAGAAAAGTCCTCTCTAACCGACATTCACACGAAGACAGCTTCAGCTAGGTTCACTTAAGGGTGGATAAAAAGAGCAGCATGAAGTCGCACATATTTCACTGAAAATAAAAGCTCGCTTATTTTCTCCGAGCGAGAGAATCCGAACAATAATTGTTCCTGAATTAGCACTATGTGCAAATACCATCCTCGCACGTACCTGAAAAAGTTGAAAATGTTTTTTAGGCATGTAGAAAAAGCACAATGAACTTTCGCGTGGCCAAGAAGATTGTATTTTCAAGAAAAACAACGATATAGAAAATGACTTCCGCAGTCTTATTTTTGAATTGTACATAAATGTTACGCGAAATTCCTTGCCCTTTTCAGCATCGCTGGTATGCCACAAGTGTTAGAGTCGTGCTTGAGGTTGTCGCTGGGTATTCTGTACCGACAGGCATGGTCATGTGCTAATATGTGCACCCAAAAAATTTGTCCCGCCAGTATTGCAAAAGTACCCAAACACGATCATTAGCGATAGGTCAGACTAGCCAAAAATTAAAAGCTTTCGTTTCACACATGCTAAACGCACTATTTTCCGAACGCCTGTTCGCATGAGAATAAGTAACTTTAATACTAATCTCATAATAATAATTATCTAACAGGAGTATATATATACTTGGACCAGTCAGTGAGCAAGGACGCATCACGCGGTATTGAAGAGTTCCCAGCAAGTGAGCACTGTTGTGCATGATCTACTGGTCAGTAATACTTCCTCCAATACTGTTTTTGATGGGAACAGGTGAGGAGCCTCTACATTGTTCTAGCTAACAGAAAAGCAACGACACACAGTAAAACGGAATATTCGTAAAAACACCATCCTAAGTTGGAAACATTTTTGTTTGCCTTTTATCCTGTGTGCCCTCGTTTAGGCATACGTTGTAAGAAATAACACCTTTTACAGCGAAAGCTCACAACTGCCGTTTCGGGCGCCGTAGTTGTCTGTCGCCGCTGCCGGTGTCCCTAACCGTTATTGCGCGAAATCAGAACAAAACAAAATAAGAAAAAAATATCGACGATGGAAGGGGGCTCAAACCTGGGCCGTCTGCATTGCAGCCCAGTATTCTGCCACAGATTTATTCCAGTGCTTGAAACTCCTTGGCAATAAGACCCTACATAGGCTACATGTAGGGATTAAACCACATCAACATATGTAATATAGCGGGGTAGAAGAGGAAAATAACAACTAGGCGTCACACAGCGCGAATTCTGTAATTAAGTGTCACTCAATGAAAATCGGGCAACATGGGGGTGTTCAATGCTTCCGACCCATTACAAAGGGCTCAGCGATAATTCTTTATCGCCATCAGCCGCCACATCAACAAAGTGCACATAATATTATCTTGACACCCATAGCGCACCGAAGGGACAGACACAAAAGGAAACTAGGTGGACGCAGCGCTAAGTTCCAACAAAACTTTTTTTAAGACGCAGACACATGAGATTATAGGAGCGCGCCGTCAATCGAGCTGACAAGAAATGAATTTGATGTCTTAAAGGTGATAGGAATGGTGACCTGAGGGGTATGGTTGCGTCCACATGGCCTGGTGTAATATTTTCTCATATTTTATACCCTGACTCTTGTAAAATCGGGATGCGACTACGCCTCCTGCGGTGCCCTAATTTCGCAATATGGTTATCGGGTGTCTTGTAGCTGCAGACCATGACGATCAGGACAGCGAATATTTACGTGTAATCGATGACAGGAACACAGACAAGGAACGCTAAGAATTTTGACAGGCCATGATCGCCACCACAAATATGGGGTCATGGGCAAGCAGCTAGCTGAACAGAGGCCAGGAAAGCGGCGGTGTTCAAGGGAAACCTGGACAAAGGAGGAAAGCCACACTGGGTGAGGAAGCATTATTTTATGCAGATTCGCCGTGCGCAGGGTTGAATGTTGTTCATAGATGCCCGCAGAGTCACTCCTTTTGTCCTAGATTTTAACCGCCAATTCAACAAGCATGACTATTCGAGTGATTTCATGAAAAATAGTATCTAGCATTACATATAAACAAATGATCATCTGGTCGCCGCAGGTTGTTAAATTTTACCTTAATTGATGCTTCTCTCTCATGAAGCCAGAAGCCGCCTCCAAGCATGCACTGCAGATCATTGGAGTCACTGTCGGCCCTTTGTGCGACCGCTTTTTGATCAGCATTTCTTCGGTCTCGTTGTTATAAATTAGGGCTGGTGCGAATGTTCTAGATGTCGGCAATGCTGCCATGAGAAAGAAAGTACCGTCGTGTTTGCCAAAACAACCATTCAACAAAATAAAAAGAGGCAGGCGCAGCTGTAAGCTGCGGAAGCAGCCCGCGTGTGCGCGTACATCGATCTAACCAGCGTTTTTCTAACCACTGAGGCGAGTTACTTCCATTTGTCACCATAGGGCTATGTATTTTCTTTCAAGTCGGTTCAGCTTTTTCTTCATTTTCTCGATTTCTTCTCAACACTTGTTTTTACAGCGCTTTGTACGAAGGACGTCAATTATAGAGCATATTTTAAATGCGAAGCATTTTCAGCGAACCTCTGGCAGTTCAGCCGTTTTTATCTATCTATCTATCTATCTATCTATCTATCTATCTATCTATCTATCTATCTATCTATCTATCTATCTATCTATCTATCTATCTATCTATCTATCTATCTAGCAAGTCGCTTACGTTCTGGTCGTATCCAATTTTGTAGAAAACCAAAATTGCATAGCAGGGAAGTGGTTATGACATGAATAAAGCTAAATGTCTATCACGTACGTCATGAAACCCTTTCCATCAACCACGTTCGGCACATAAGCGCATACAGAAGTTCATGTTATGTGGGTATGCACCAGAAATGATCCATAGTCTCAATCAATTTATTAACCGCTAACATACACATTGAAACGCAATGCAAGTGAGGTAGCTGAAGGCAGAACACCCCTGCAAGACGCTCGACTACCATCCACTTGTCCACGTGGTTCGCCAGAATGAGGCAGTGTTCTCTACATTTCTTACGAGAATGGGCGGTGGCCTCATGCTGACTGAGGATGACGTCTAATTGATTGAGAGCCGCATAATGACACGCGAAGAATCGGTCGCTAAGCGCCCTGACAGCTTACCGCTATACTACAGCAAAGCGACTTCAACCACTAGAGCGCATGCTATCTCGAGGCAGCGGAAGACATTTTATGTCAGACCGCAAACGATAACATAGCTGGCTAGGAGAATCAGTGTGAACACAAGAATGAGCGTGTACATAAACACAGCGGCGCTCGTGCACGGGCGCATGCTCGGCTAGGGCGAAGAAGAGGAGAACGAAGGGAGAATAGAACAGCCAGCCTGCATCAACTGAGGAAAAACATTCTCAAAGTGGCGTTTAATAGAATTAGATTGGATATCATTACTTCTAGTATACTATCCTTAGGAGCCTCCTCATTAGGTCATTGTAACCGGGATGTCTGTTCCGCTGTACAAAAATTCTTAATTCAATCAGGGCGGTTTTGATTTCGAATTTTTAAATTAGCATTAAATTAGAGTGGGTGTGAGCCATTTACAAATGTCATCATCATCATCATCAAGGGTGCTGTGTCTGTCGCTCATTCCGTTACAATATATATATTATAAGGAACCGCTTTATTCGAGTCGAGCTCGAGCTGACACACACTGATGATGATATCTACAGATGAGGAAGTTGTACAAATGATGATGATTTGTCCAGTTGACAAAGAAGAATCAGTGACTGCGCTCACACTAATTCCCTCTCGCGCTGGAAGCGACCGCCTGGCCGCGCGACAGTACTAAGAGGTACGTCGTGTATACGGCTTCAACCGAGAAACATGCACGATTTCTGTCCCACGGCAACGGTGATCGGAAGGAGGTCTAAGCGGTGAGACACGGTAATTAACGGGCGATGTTTGCTCAATGACCATGTAAGGTCCAATAAAGCGACTCATGAATTTTTCGCATAAGCCGGGAACGCGCGCCGGAGTCCAAAGAAGAACTTCGTCGCCAGGGGTGAAGGCGACAGCACGGTGAGTCGAGTCGTAGCGAGACTTCCGAGCTTCCTGGGAGATGCCGGTGTTAATTCGGGCCAGGTGACGGCAGTGTGCAAGGCGAGACAGAAATTGTTCGCATAAAGGACTTGCTGAGGTTGCAGGAGCCGAAAGAAACGAGACGTCCAGAGCGAAACTCGCTGAACGGCCATGGACCAGGAAAAAGGGAGCAAAGCCGGTGGTGCGTTGCGTAGCCGTATTATAGGCGAACGTCACGAACGGCGGAATTGAATCCCAGTTCGTGTGGTCGGGGTTGATGTACATGGCGATCATGTCCGAGAGGGTGCGATGAAAGCGTTCTGTCAAGCCGTTGGTTTGCGGGTGGTAAGTAGAAGTGGTCTTGTGAATGGTGTTGGCGGCGCGCAGAACCTCAGCAACAACAGAAGAAAGGAAGACTTTGCCGCGGTCACTGAGCAGCACGCGTGGAGCTCCATGGCGTAAAAATATGTTTCGGAGAAAAAAATCGGCGACTTCAGTGGCAGTCTCAGCTTGTAGCGATGCTGTTTCCGCGTAGCGGGTTAGATGGTCAACAGCCGTCACAATCCAACGATTGCCATTGGAGGTCACGGGAAGGGGGCCGTACAAGTCTATCCCGACGACTTCGAAAGGCAACGCGGGACAAGGAAGAGGTTGCAGGAGACCAGAAGGAGCTGCGGTGGGTCGCTTGCGGCTTTGACAGTGGACGCACGATGCAACATATTTGGCAACGGCTGAAGAAAGGCCAGGCCAGGTGCAGCGACTTCGTATTTTCTCGTACGTTTTGTGGTAGCCGAGATGACCGGCGGTGGGATCATCATGGAATGTATGAAGAATCTCACGTTGTAGAGAACGTGGTATAACTGGGACCCATTTGTTTCCATCGACGTGATAAACGTAGCGATGTAAAGCACCACTGTGTATCTTGAATTGGTCAAGTTGTCGACACAGTCGGGCGTTCGGTGGAGTAGAAGTACCTTCCATGCGTGCTAGAATAGAGCTGCAGTAAGGGTCGACGCGTTGATGCGACACAAGGACAGATGGGCTGCCGGATCTTAGCCAACTGAGCGCCGAGATGGGCAGAGTAGTCTCGGTGGAAGATGGCGATGTTGAGTTATCACGGCTGGGAAGAGGGCAGCGAGAGAGAGCATCAGCGTCTTGGTGCTTCTTTCCAGTTCTGTAGGCTACATCGAAATCGTACTCTTGCAAGCGAAGCACCCAGCGACCAAGGCGACCCGATAAGTTCTTTAGGGACGAAAGCCAGCACAGTGCGTTATGGTCGGTAACGACTGTAAAGTGGCGGCCATGGAGATATGGGCGAAATTTTTGTACTGCCCAAACAACAGCAAGGCACTCTTGCTCTGTTATGGTGTAATTCTTTTCTGCAGTAGTCAGAGCACGACTGGCGTAAGCGACGACTCGTTCGCGTGCGTTGGTGTCCCGTTGCAGGAGAACGGCACCGAGACCACGACCGCTAGCGTCAGTGTGGAGGATGGTTGGTGCGCCTGGATCGAAGTGGCACAGTACTGGGTCGGATGTCAGGGCTTGCTTCAACGCCAAGAAAGCCCTTTCACAGCTTTCGCACCAAACGAAGGGCGCGTTACTTGCGAGCAGTTGATGGAGCGGAGACGCAAGCTCTGCGAAGTCGCGTATGAAGCGCCGGAAGTACGATGCCAAGCCGAGAAAACTGCGCAGGTCCTTTTGATGCAGCGGACGGGGAAACTCAAGGACAGCAGCAAGCTTCTCAGGATCCGGCCGAATCCCTTCTTTGCTGACTAAATGCCCGAGAACCTTGATGGTCTTGCTGGCGAAGCTACAATTTTTTGTATTCGGCTGCAGGCCAGCTTTTGCAAGGCAGGCTAGGACTTCTTCGAGACGTTGCAGATGTTGCGGGAACGTGGACGAAAACACTACTATGTCGTCGAGATAACATAAGCAGGTTTTCCACTTCAAACCGCGCAGTACGCTGTCGATCATGCGTTCGAAGGTAGCGGGCGCATTACAAAGTCCGAAAGGCATTACATTAAATTCATACAGCCCATCTGGGGTGGAAAAAGCGGTCTTCTCTTTGTCAGATTCGGACATCGGTATTTGCCAGTAGCCCGATCGCAGGTCAAGGCTAGAAAAATACTCGGCACCATGCAACGAATCCAGTGCGTCGTCGATCCGTGGCAGGGGGTAAACATCTTTGCGCGTTATCTTGTTCAGCGCACGGTAATCGACGCAAAAACGTACTGTTCCATCTTTCTTTTGCACTAAAACAACTGGGGACGACCAGGGGCTCGAGGAAGGACGTATGATATTCCGTCGAAGCATGTCTGAGACGTTTTCCTCGATGATCTTGCGCTCTGCCAGAGACACGCGATACGGGTGCCGGTGAATAATACGAGAGCCGTCAGTCTGAATGCGGTGAGTAGCGGCAGTGGTCATACCAAGGGCGGGTGAATTAATGTCGAACAGAGAACGATGGCGGTTCAATAAGGTGAGTAAATCTTGACTCTGGGCTGCTCTCAGGTCAGGGCTTATGGTGGTCGACAAAGGTGTAGAAGGGTTCAGTGGCGGCGAGCTTGACTCCGGTAGTTCTTCTTGACGCGGAAGGGCAACAACTGCAACGGGATGAAGGTCAACCGCGCAAGTGACTGTTGATCCACAGGGCAGCATTAAGGGTTCGGGGGTTTGATTTAGTGCAGTAAGCAAGGCAGACCCGTGAGAGAAGCGAATAAGCCCTGGAACAATGAGAATGCCCCGATGTAGGGTATGACTGTAAGGTAGCACGAGCACGTCACCATCCACAATGTTGTTGGAATTAACGCTGATTATTTCTTCTCTAGATGGCCAAAGCACATAATCTGAGGTGGTGACGAGGCGAATGCGCCCCTCGTGTTCAGACAAAGAAGAGTCAGTGGCATTGAGCTGTATGAGGCGCTGACGACAAGATATAGAAGCGGATGCAGAACACAAGAAGTCCCACCCCAAAATTAGTGCGTGGGTGCACTCACGCAAAACAGCAAATACTATATGATGACGAATACCATCTATGCAAACACGAACCGTACACTGTGCCAGTGGGCGTATGATGGCGTTCGTCGCTGCACGGAGAGATGGGCCGCAATAAGGCGTGGTTACTTTTCTGAGGCGAGAACAAAAGTCAGCGCGAATAATCGAAATAGCAGCGCCAGTATCCACAAGAGCTTCGACACGTACACCTTCTACGAACACTACTAATAAGTTCGATGGTCGCTCTGGAGGAATTGTTAGCTGTCCGGCGGATGCAGTTTCCCCTCCTAAAACTGCATCGGGGAGTTTTCCGAGTGGGCGTTTGAGAATTGGGAGGCGGGTCGCAGAGGCGACACTGAACGGCGGCGTGGAGATGGTGACCGGCGGCGAGACTCACGAGAATTCCCAGACCTGTCAATACTGTAAGGAGGAGAGGGTGAACGGCGGAAGGAAGAGCGGTAAGGCGTTCGTTGGTAGCTCGCGGGTGGACGGACGCCCGTGCGTTCCTCGGGAGCGTAGCCACGTTGCTCGTCCTGTTGGCGCCGTCTGCAAAACCGAGAGATGTGTCCTCGGTAGCCACAGTAATAACAGATGGGTCGAGGAGGTCGTTGTGCGGTATAATAAGGCTGTAGACGCATCGGTTGTGACAACGAAGCCATAGGTGCATGGTCTCCTGGTGTAGGCGCAGGGACGGGGGTGGCTGCAGAGAGCGCCGCAACATCGGCGTACGTTGGCACCTGACGCGCGCAGGGACCGTCGGAACACGGTAGACGTGATGCGGCCGCTATCTCTTGCTTAATGATATCCCGCAAGTTGGTTGGAGCTGAAGGTAGAGAAGATTCCGGAGCGCAGGAAGAGCAACGCCCATGAAGCTCTTCACGAACGATGTCACGGATCAGCGAACGTAAGTCCAGGGCCGCAGGAAGACGAACGTCCGAGGTGTCGTAGCATAGGCGAAGAGACTGGAGTTCGTCAAGTCGCTGGCAAATGGTGATGACGTCCTGAGTGGTGGCAGGATTTTGCATAGCAAGGGCGTTAAAGGCGACGGTGTTTATGCCTTTAATAATATGGCGTATGTGATCGGTCTCGGACATGGCGGAGTTGACACGCTTGCACAGTGCAAGGACATCCTCAATGTACGAGGTGTACGATTCACCGGGCAGTTGAATGCGTTCAGCCAGCTTCTTCTTCGCTGCCTCAGCACGAACTGTGGGGGCACCGAAAATCTGACGAAGCTGCTGCGTGAACGTGTCCCAGTCGGGAAGATCTGGTTGATGGTTCCAGAACCAGGTTTTGGCGACATCACACAGGTAGAAGGGGACGTTTCGCAACTTCTGTGGGTTGTCCCACCTATTCAAGTCGCTGACAAGGTCGAAGTTTTGTAGCCAGTCTTCGACGTCATCCCCTCGTAGACCAGAGAAGACCGGCGGATCACGCTGGCGGCTGTTATTGGCCAGAGCGGAGGCTGAAGGCGGAGGCTGTAGTGGGCCGGTGGCGTCGGACGTACCAGGATTTTCGTGAGCGGCCATGGCAGGTGGTAGTACACGACGACCCGAGCGGAGCTCCAGCGAGATTGAGCGAGAGGACTGGGGGACCGAAAAGCACCTCCACCACTTATAAGGAACCGCTTTATTCGAGTCGAGCTCGAGCTGACACACACTGATGATGATATCTACAGATGAGGAAGTTGTACAAATGATGATGATTTGTCCAGTTGACAAAGAAGAATCAGTGACTGCGCTCACAATATTGATTATGCTACAAAAAATCCTGCTAGTGTATTTTTTGTAGTTCTGCTTTAAGCCATAACTATGAAACATTTTTTTTTTATATAAAGGTGTCGAAGTTTCATGACTATCGAAATTCATTCATTTTTGTTTCAATTTGCATTATTTTTGGCCGTGACGAAAAAAAGAACAATTGGTCATGTTAAGCGCTTTTTGGAAAAACACACATATTTTTCGGGAGTAATATATTCACATTGTGGGCTTTAACGTTCATATAAAAAGCAATACAAATAGCGTGGGAGCGAATGCAGAAGAAACATTGCCAGAATAGTGGGACAAATTTAGCATTTTGACCCATTTTGCGGCTTCAATTCCGCAATCTAGCGGCCGAAGTAAAAATATGGCTTATACTTCGTTGCGTAGATTGTTTTGTTTCTATAATAATGTCACGTGGTCGTGACGTCAACGAAGACAGCAGTCTGCACGCCCGAGATGAAGCGCTTTATTAGGCCGAATTTGTGGCCGGGAAACTGAAAGTCAAAGTAAAGCAATACACTGACAGCGGCGAACAGAGCGCCGACCGTCGATCAACTGACAAGCGGTGAAGCGCGTCGGCATTTAAACATGTGCCGTCGAATATTCCTGCGTTATCGCTGGCTGTCGTGCAAATTCTAGAATAAGCTCGCGTGTGCGCGTCTTGCGCGCTATCTTAACAAAACGTTCTACAATGATCGCGAAGCTTCTCGAACAATAAGGCACGGTTCGCGCTGAGCGTTGCTGACAGTCCTTGTGGCCGAAAACCGAATACAGCAAAAGTGATAAAGAAACGCACGTGCCAATGCCCCCCTCTGAAAAAGCACCGTCCCGATGCTTAAAAAAGAACAGGCCAATGCATGCAACAATAAATATCATGAATAACGCAACAAAGTACAATGAACAATAAGCACAAGCAAGAAAGCACAACAATAAAGCAAAATTACAGTCCTCTGATTCGCTAACGCGCGTAATACGGCTTAAGGCGCACTACATGGACGACTTATACGGCTTAAGGCGCACTACATGGAGTCGAGTGCGCCGAGGCGTCGAAGTACCGTGTACGGTCCGAAGTATCGTCGAAGAAGCTTCTCACTAAGTCCCCGTCGGCGTATTGGCGTCCATGCTCATACACGGTCACCGGGTTGGTATTCCTTGTGGCGTCGTCGAAGGTTGTAGCGGCGGCTGTCAGTTGTCTGCTCGTTCTTGATCCGCAGGCGGGCGAGCTGTCGTGTTTCTTCGGTGCGCTGTAGGTAGGTGTTCACCTCGATGTGTCCCTCATCAGTCACGTTTGCTAACATGGCGTCGAGCGTCGTTGCCGGGCACCTTCCGTAGACCAACATGTATGGCGTCATCTGCGTCGTTTCTTGCATGACCGTGTTGTATGCGATGGTCTATGCGATGGTCGTTTCTTGCATGTCAGCGATGGTCTTGTTTAGCCGCTCGGTGAGGCCATTGGTCTGCGGGTGGGAGGCGGTGGTGCGACGGTGGCTCGTCTCGCTGTACTTGAGGATCACCTGAGTTAGGTCCGCAGTAAAGGCGGTACCTCTGTCTGAGATGAGGACCTCTCGGGCGCTATGACGCAAGACGATATTGTCACGTAAGCGACGGCGAGCTGGCCGGCGCCCAGAAAGACAAAAACAGCAACTAAGCCGGCAATAAACTTATGGAGTGTTTGTTGGGCTAACTTGTGCCCTAAAGCAAGGTGAAGGAATCCCACGACGACGGTAGACGACCGCGTGGCCGAACAGCGGGCGTCAGACAGTCTGGGGCGCCGTATGCGGCAATCGCTTATCTTGTCCTTAAGTCACATTCGGGCTTGCGGCTGGCGAACGGCTATGCTTGATAACAAACATCGGTGTTCAAGCGGATAAAGAGTCCGATAACACATTGCAATCTTGGTTCCTTTAAACGCACGTGGCAATATTCTCCACCAAGAACTTGGCTACCTCGGTGGCACTGCCTTTGGGCAAGGCCTTTGTCTCGGCGTAGCGGGTGAGGCAGTCAGCTGTTCCACTTGTTCCCGCAAGTCGACGTCGGGAACGGTCCCAGTAAGTCTCTCCCGATTTGCTGGAACGGCCGGCGAGGTGGCTCGATAGGCTGCAGAAATCCGGCTGGCCTAGTCGGCGGTGTCTTGCGTCGCTGACAGTCCCGGCAGGTTTTTACGAAGCGAGTGACGTCGGCGGCAAGGCTTGGCCAGTAGTATATTTCCTGTATTCGTGCCAGCGTGCGAGAAACACCCAGGTGTCCAGACGTCGGGTCGTCGTGCAGAGCCTGGAGGACCTTTGGTCGCAATGCCGAGTGCACCACCAGAAGGCAATGTGCTCTAAGCGGGGAGAAGTTCTTTTTTAGGAGAACACCGTTGCGCAAGAAAAACGACGTCAGTCCCCCCGTGAATACCTTCGGAACAACGGTGGTCCTGCCCTCGAGGTATTCCACATGGGCCCTGAGTTCTGGGTCCGCTCGCTGTCGTTCGGCGAAGTCGTCGGCACTTATGGTTCCCAAGAAGCAGTCCTTCTCCTTGTCGTCCAGCGGCGGTGAGTCGACGGGGCGCAAGACAGGCAGTCAGCGTCAGATTGTTTTCTTCCGGACTTGTAAACGACGGTAATGTCGAATTCTTGAAGTCTTAGGCTCCACCGTGCGAGGCGACCTGAAGTCCTTCAAGTTAGCTAGCCAACACAGTGCGTGATGGTCGCTCACAACTTTGAAGGGCCTGCGTAGAGGTAGGGGCGAAACTTGGATGTAGCCCAGATGATCGCTAAGCACTCCTTTTCTGTTGTGGAATAGTTCGTTTCTGCCTTTGATAGCGACCGGCTAGCATACCAGATGACCCTTTCCTGCCCGTCACTCCTCTGCACAAGAACGGCGCCGAGTCCTACGCTGCTTGTGTCGGTGTAGATTTCCGTATCGGCGCATTTCGAAATGCGCTAGTATCGGGGGCATCTGAAGGCATCGTTTCAGTTCTTCAAATGCTTCAGTTTGCGCCGTTTCCCTCTTGAATGACACGTCGGTCTTCGTGAGGTGAGTTAGCGGTTCGGCGATTTGTGAAAATTCCTTGAGGCAGTCTGTAGTAGGTGCGCAAGAAGAGAAAACGGCGTACGGCCTTCTTGTCGGTGGGTGGCGGGAAGGCAGCGATGGCATCTGTTTTCTGCGGGTCCGGGCGAACACCATCCTTGTTGATCACGTGACCCAAGAACAAGAGCTCCTCGTACGCGAAGCAGCGCTATTCAGGCTTCAAGGTGAGCCCGGAGGTCTTGATTGCTTGAAGTACAGCTTCAAGACGTCGAAGGTGTTCGTCGACGTTTGTGGAAAACACAACGACGTCGTCCAAGTACACGAGCACGTCTGCCACTTCAAGCCGGGCAGTACTGTATCCATAACCCGTTGAAAAGTCGCAGGTGCCGAGCAAAGACCAAAGGGCATGACCATGAACTCGAACAGGCCGTCTGGTGCTGTAAAAGCAGTCTTTTCTCGGTCCCTCTCGTCGACTTCTAACCGGCCAGTAACCGGCCTTGAGATCCACCGACAAAAAGTATTTTGCGTGATGTAATCGATCGAGGGTGTCGTCTATCCGGGGAAGGGGATACACGTCCTTCTTTGTGACATTGTTCAGGCAAGGATAATCGACGCAAAAACGTAGAGGCCCATCTTTCTTCTTCACTAACACCATGGCGGATACCCACGGACTCTTCGACGTCTGGATGATGTCGTCGCGTAGCATTTCGTCGACCAGTTTCTTCACGGCCTCGCGTTCTCTGGTCGAAACTCTGTGCGGGCTCTGACGGAGTGGTCTGGCACTTTCCTTTGTTATGATGCGATGTTTTGCCACGGGGGCCTGCCGAATTCTTGACGACGACGAAAAGCAGTCCTTGTATTGCGAAAGCAGGGTTTTGAGCTGTTCTTGTTTGTGCTTTGGAAGGCTGGGATTGACGTCGAAAGCTGGTTGCGGAGCTTTATTCGTCGGAGTAGGCTCGGTAGAATCGGTGAGGCCGAAAGCATTGCTGGCATCTGCAATTTCTTAGATGTAGGCGACCGTCATGCCTTTGCTCACGTACTTGTACTCGTTGCTGATATTCGTGAGCATACCTGTTGCTTTCCCTGCCCGCGGCTCGGCTACTCCACTTCCGACGCAAATCTTGCGGTTAATGAAGTGGTGCTGGTCGCCTTCAACGATGCCTTCCAGGTCTGCTGACTTCTGAGTGCCGACTGAAATGATGAAGCTGGAGCGAGGCGGAATGGTGACCTGGTCTTCCAGCACATTCAAGGCGTGCTTTCTTGGCGGAGTGTGTGGCGGTAGTGCCTTTTCCGTGGACAGTGTTATCGACTTGGACCTTAGGTCGATGACTGCACCATGAAGGCCTAGTAAGTCCATACGATGGCATCTCTCAAGCAACGCTGCAGCACCATAAAGCTCGCGGGATAAATCCGGTTGTTAATGGTGAGTCTCACTGTGGAGATTCCCTCCGGCGTTAGGAGGCGACCTCCAGCTGTCCGGATTTCGGGGCCCTCCCAGGCTGTCCTACCTTTCTTCAGCTTCGTGGAGAACGGTCCACTGATGACAGAATAGTCGGCTCCGGTATCGACGAGGGCTGTGACGCTGTGGCCGTTCATCGATAAGAACGTCGAGGTCGCTAATTCGTCGCCTTGCGTTGCAGTTAGGTCGTGGCGTAGTGTCACTGCTACGTCGGTTTGTTCCCCTGCTTCCACGTTGCGTAGTAAGGTCTACTTCGGTTCGCGATGTTTCGTCGTCAGAGCTCTGTCTGGTTCGCGTCGTGTCCTGAAGGTTTCGTCGTGGTGTCGTCGTCGGCGGCGGAGGATCTTCGATGTTTCGTCGTACAGCAACCGCACCTCCATCGTTTGCTGCCCTTAGGTTTCCGGATACGGGCTAGGCGACCGGCCCAGGCATGAACCAGTGTACTGGCGCCGTTGGGGAGAGGTGTAGCGGCCTGGCGATGGCGATCGGGATGGACCTCGGGGGGTCCACTACGCTCCTGCCAGATAGTCGGCGATGTCACGTGGTCCTTCATACTGCTGTAGACGCGGTGCGTCGATGGCAAACCCGCGCAGTCCCATCTGTCGATACTGGCAGCGGCGGTTGGCGTGGCCGGCTTCTCCGTAGTGGTAGCAGAGTGGACGATGGTCGGGGGCGCGCCAAACGTCGGTCTTCCTCAGCGTGTATCGCTGGCCGACAGTTGGGCGGTATGGCGTCGGTGGCCGCGGCGGCGGTGTCTGGCGGCGGAACTGCGGTGGTGCGGTGTCTTCCCGTGGGCGACGCGGGGTAGCGCTACGACGCGCTGCAGCAGCGTAGCTCAAAGCCTCCGGGTGAGGCTGCGGTGGTTCAGGAATGCCCAACGCTTGCTGCACTTCTTCACGAATAACGTCGGTGATCGAGTCCACTCGAGGCTGCGATTCCGGAAACATCTTACGCAGCTATTCACGCACGACATCTCGGATGCTCTCGCGCAGGTCGTCGGTGCTGAGGGCTGGGACTTCGACGTAGTCGGTTGTTGGTCAGCGGCGGTTGTACTGCCTTGTCCGCATCTCAAGCGCCTTTTCTATTGTTGTGGCCTCTGTAAGAAATTCGTTGACACTCCTGGGCGGGTTGAGAACAAGGCCCGGAAACAGCTCTTGCTTGATTCCTCGCATTAGGAATCGGAGCTTCTTCTTCTCAGACATAGCAGGGTCGGCGTGACGGAACAGGCGGGTCATTTGTTCTGCGTATATTCCGACGTTCTCGTTTCGGAGCTGTATACGCCTTTCCAGCATGATCTCGGCCTTTTCCTTCCGCACGACGCTTGCGAAGGTTCCAAGGAATGCGGCGCGAAATAGTCCCCAGGTCGTCAGGGTGTCTTCGAACCAGGTCCTGGCGCTATCTGCAAGGGCGAAGTACACGTGGCGAAGTTTCTTGTCACAGTCCCAGTTGGTTGAATTGAGCAACTCTGTCGTATTTTTCCAACCAGCTTTCCGGGTCTTCACATGGTAATCCTCGGAAAGTCGGCGGCTCCCTGGGCTGCTCCATGACGACTCGTTGAGGTGACACAGCAGCCGTCATGGTGCCTGTCGTCTTCGTCGTCGTGGTCTTGTTCTTCTTGGGTAGGGGTCCGAACTAGGGTTGTAGTCCTTGCTGCCTGCGGCTAGTACGACAATCGGGGATATCTTCCGGGTCTTGTTGACGGCGTGGGCTTGGATCACGGTCTTGCGGCGGCGTCCGGAACATGGACGAAGCAGCACCTCCAACAGATGTCACGTGGTCGTGACTTCGACGAAGACAGCAGTCAGCACGTCCGAGATGAAGCGCTTTATTTGGCCGAACTTGTGGCCAGGAAACTGAAAGTGAAACTACAGCAATACACTGACAGCGGCGAACAGAGCGTCGACCGTCGATCAACTGACAAGCGGAGAGGTGCGTCAGCATTTATACATGTACCGTCGAATATTCCAGCGTTATCGCTGGTTGTCGCGCAAATTCTAGAATAAGCTCGAGTGTTCGCGTCTTGCGCGCAATCTTAACAAAACGATGTACAATAATCGCGAAGCATCTCGAACAATGAGGCGCGGTTTGCGCTAAGCGTTCCTGAGTCTTTGTGGGCGAAAAACGAATACAGCAAAAGTGATAATAAGAAACGCCCGTGGCGATATACAGAAAGTGTGGAAGGAGCCTTTTGTTTTGTTTTAGGCGAAAACATGATAGCGAAACTAAACACTCATATATATATATATATATATATATATATATATATATATATATATATATAGTGTGTGTGTGTAACGGGAACTAACGGGAAGAGCTGTGAACGCAAATACAAAACGCATCTCACCTTGATTAACACCACAGAAGCAACGGTCGAGATACACATTAGTTAAAGACCTAGGTGTGCAAGGTTCGCCTCGCTTGGCTGTCGGTTGACATAATCTAGGGTTGCCAGAGCGTTGCAGGCAACATGTCCCTTCTTCGCAGATTGTCTTCTCGTTGCACAGCTGGTCTTTGCGCCTGAGCTATAAAATCAGAGGAAGAAAAATCCACGCTTTATATTGTAATGGCACAAGTGCTATACGTGTGAGTGCTGCCGACATTACAATGTATTCAGACTCATTCGTCCAAAGGAAAGGTTGCGCTGTATATACCGCTTTTGGGATATACAGGGTGTTTCAAGAAATGTGTCCAACCTTCTCAAAAAATCAGGAAAATGCGATGTTTGCTCGGGGCTTTCAGAATTGCTTTTTCTGCAGCGGCAGGAATCTCAAGGTAGTTAAGGACATCATTTAGGGCCGTAATTAAGAAAGTTACATTAATTAAGTTTTTAATTATGGGAGTAAGGTGATTGTGTCAAATTGGAGAATTGAAGTTCCTCATGCGAGGAACTCATCCGAGCATTGAGATTTCGAAAAAGCGTCCTCTAGTAATTGTTGTGCCGTAATGAAATTCAACGAAATGCAACGGCTTTACACAGTGAAAGCCATCGAATTCGGTTGAATTTCATTACTTCGTAATTATTACTAGAGGCCGCTTTTTCGAAATCTCAATGTTGGGATGAGTTTTTGGCACGAAGAACTTCAATTCCCCAATTTGACACAGTCACCTAACTCGACTAATTAAAAAAGTTAATTAATTTAACTTTCTTAATTACTGTCTCAAGTCATGTCTCTAACCATCTTAAGATGCCTACCGCTACAGAAAAAAGTGATTCCCTCATTTTGGACGTCTCAGAAAAGTATGGCAGTTACGTTCTTCCATGTTTCTGTTTAGTCTTCGCCATTGAATTTGGTTGAATTTCATTACTTCGTAATTATTACTAGATGCCACTTTTCCGAAATCTCAAAGATGGGTTGGGTTTCTGGCATGAAGAACTTCAATTCTCCCATTTGACACAACCACCTAACTCCACTAATTAAAAGTTAATTAGTTTAACTTTTTTAATTACAGTCCCGAATAATTTCTTTAACCATCTTAAAATCTCTGCCACTACAGAAAAACCAATTCTGAAGGCAGCAATCAAATATCATATTTTCCTGTTTTGTTTGAGAAGGTTGGACCCATTTCTTGAAACACCCTGTATGTCTAGTGTGATGGCGATAAAACTAATTCAATAAACCATTTTGCCGCCGACAGCGGCCATCCCTGCAAAGTTAGGAACGCAATTGCTTTGACGCAATTGGACACGACTCTGCCCACGTCCTTCACTACTAGACTTGAGAGTTAAAGCATTACTTCCAGAAAAAATTATGGCCCCACCTCTATCAGGAAAGAGGGGCCCAAACAAAACGTGGCGTGTGCGTGAGTGGCATCCAACGTTTCTTTCATTCTTTCTTTCTATTGCATTGGGCAAAGTAGTTTCCATATCATTTTCCTTCCACCATAACGAGAACCCTCGCGCTAAGCAGTGAAGCCCTTCTGTTGCGAGATGCAACAATGATGGTCATGCGTTTATAACTAGGCAGGGAAGAAGCGATGCGATATGAAATGACAGTGACCGAGATGCAATATCGGACTGGCATATCAGTAACAGCTGATCGCCGAGAAGCCCAGGATCGAGAGGGCACTCTTAATTTGAAAACGGCACACACAAATATACGTGTGAACGGCGCACGTTTCGAGGGCTACTTTTGTGTACGCCCGCATTTCTGCACACTCACCGTTGCCGGGGTTTTCATGGACTACACCACCGCCGCCATTAGAACTCGTAACTTCCGCTTGTAAGTTCCGCTTAATGGTGCTGCTGCGCTTTCAGAATATAGCTTGTATGGAGAACTTAAGCACTTTCTCCATGCGGCTTGAATGCCTTACCTGACTGTACGCAGCCTTTTGCCTTCGGTCACAAGAGTGTAACAGCTAAGTTTTTGTCGCCACATCCACTCTCCGTAAGAGCATTCACTTTTGCGCGCAGTCTGTAATGTTTAAAAGTAGGTGACAAGGAGATGCCATTGCTGACTCGCTAACCGATTTACGAACAATGTCACTTTTTTGTGCGTAGAAGTACAAACAACCACTGAAAACTATCTGCTCATATTGGTTGCTTGCAAAGCATGTTTGGAAGTTATTGGACGTTGTTTGGAAGTTATTGGAAGTTATTGGAACGTTTTAGGAAGCCATGTTTCACAGCTTTCGAGACTTGTTCACCTCTTGACCCTGGTGAGTTTCGTGGATTAGGCCTCAAGGCTGGCCGCCCGCCGGATACGTCAGCAAGAACACGGAGGGATCGAGAACACCTTTACTGCCCAAGATCTCGGCAGGACTGTCCGCTGACTTGGCCAGGGCAAGCGCGCTGAGTGCGAGCGCGCCCCAAGCTGGCCTTCATTCTCTTCTGCTCTTGCTGCTAGCCGCCAGCGCCCCCACACTCTCCCCTCCTCCAATGATGCGCTATGATGCGTCCACGTGGGTGTGATGGCATCATAGCGGTGACAGGTTTGGGCACAAGTTTGTGTACGGCCCGCGTGTCTCAAAGATGCGACGCTCCTTTGGTTGCCAAAGAATGGCTGCTCATGTGCACCGATCATTTCCCACTGGGCGTCCCCCCGGCGGGGCACATACCACCAACGCCCCGACGTGCTGGGCTGGTCACTGTTGCTGGGCTTTGCGCGTTGAGTCAATGGGTGGCCCAAAACTGGCGGTGCTTGGGCCACGTGAGCAGCCAGGGCACCCGTCATCGTCGCCGCCATCTAAAGGCCCCCTTCCTGGAGAACACCCTGCCTGCTTCAGGTGATGCCCTTGACTGCCGCTGATGGCGGTCAGAGCCTTGGTGCCCAGCGCCCTTGTCATGTCTAATCGAATATGATCCCTCACGCGATTTCTCACGGCTTCTCTTGCCATCAACGCGGTGGTTTGCATGGGTGACGCGCTCTCCCGTATTTTTATCATGGCCTCGGCGGTTTCACCAGTGACTGGCGGTGGCAGTGCAACTGCCCCGACCAGCCGATAACGAAGAACCCCAGTTGAAGTGGAGCTTGACCAGTCCTCGGCATTATCGTCGTCATCATCATCACCAGAGCTGAAACTTTAGTCCGAAGAAGAATCATAAGACTCACTTGACCAGTCAATGCTGCCACTTGGCTCTGTTGCGTCGGTTGTGCCGAGTGTGCACTCTACGTGGTACCCGGTGTATGACTAGGAGGTGGTGCGAAAGCTCTGATGTGGTGGTGGTGCCACCACTTACAGCACCTCATTTGCTGCTTGTACTGGCGCTGCTTAAACAATGGTTTTCGTTTTGAAGCGCGTCCAACTGCCGATGCATCGTGGCTAATATATCCACTAAAGAGGACATTGAAGACAAAGGGATATACGTCAAAGCACTATGCCATGGGCCCCCTGCTCGGTGTTCAATACTCAGTTGGTGTTTTTATGTTCTCGGTGTACCCTTATCTTGATCTACGTTAGTCGCGCTGTTAGCCAAAATGAATCTATGCCACTTCGCCCAGTATTTCATCCTGCTTCCGATGCAGCTCCTAATACTTCAGCTCAATGTTGTCCTCCTCACACTCCAGAAACCTGTCTGAAGTTTACTTCTCTACGTCATCAACTAAATCGGCATCACCGGCGTCTATGCATTCTATCTCTTCATTCCACTCATAAATGCGGTGCACCTTCGCCCTTCTTGTAATACTCGACGTCTCCCGAGGCCCTCCTATACTTCACCTTTCCGCTGCTCCTTCCGCGTTTTCAGCGCCGTCTTCACGTTCTACGCTCCCCTTGTCTCCATCATTCTCAACGACCTGGTCCTGAGGGCTATCTTGCCGGGACGGCCTCTTCATTGACGACCTTCTCGCCCCCCCCCCCCCCCTGTGTAATCATCGGCGCTCACCTTCTCCGCACCCTTGTCTTCATTGAACCCCTGGTCGCCCTCTGGTGCCACCTTGTCTCACAGTTTCTGCGTGTCAGTAGCCGTCCGTGTTCAGATCGACATCCTCCTGGGCGTCTTTCTCCGCCTGAACATGTATCGAGTCCTCCTTAGCAGTGCTGTTGTGGTTTTCGCTATCAGTCTTCGCGCTGTCGCTTGATGCCGGCATGCGTCGTTGCTCTATCGGTAGGGGTGGTCCGCGCCTCGCAGCTAACTGCGGTCACCGATTCTAAGACCTGTCTGCTTTGCGTTCATTGTTACCGGGAGCAGACATCAATATACCGTTTGGTGCGAAATGTGTGTTCAAAGCTAGCGGCCAACTGGAGCCCTGACAAAAAGACGGAGGCAGCCAGGACAAACACTTTTACTGAACAAGATGGGGGCAGACTGCCTGCTGCCCTAGCCAGCGCCAGCGCGCCGAGCGTGAGGGCTCCGCAGGAGCAATTCTACTGTCTTGTTCTTGCTGGTAGCCGCCGGGGCTTCTCGAGGATAGCAGCAGACCAAGCAAATCCAGTAGGCATTCGCATATCTGCTCACATAATGAGGTTGTGAAGAAGCGCTCTGTGGTTCCACGATGCTAGTCATAAGCTCTAGAATATTGATGGTGAGTAGGCTAGACCTAAGGAGGCGGCCGGTTGACAAGAGCTCTGAAGTTGGCGCAGGAATAATTAAAGCATGGCTCGTGCAATGCAGATGATACATAAGAAACACAACACTGTGACGATCCGGTTTGTCTATTAATCAAATGAGTCGCGTTTATGTTGAGTGATCCATAATCCAATAATCCAAGTTATTTTTCACATAGTCTTGACAACCGTTTTCAAACCCTCGGCACCGTGTAAAAAGGAAACGCTGCTACAACAAACAAACGCGGCAGTAATCACAAGTACCATGACTGAACTCCACCCTCCATGAGCAGACATTTATGTTCTTATGCAGCGCATTCTCAATTGCTATCCTAGCGCCTGTTCTCGGTGTATGTCTCCACCGTGCCATAATGAAATGAACGACACTGCCCGCGTAACACCGGCCATTTCAAACAATCCCAGAATGCCTATTGCAAGTAGAGTTGTTAAGTGCTAACTACGCGATTATGATTGCTTTTGAAAATTGACCATGTGCCCACTACGCGGCCGTAAGCTATCACGCGCGCCCACGCACCTCGACACTTTGTAATGGGTGGGCAGGTTTAAACCACCCACTCGTTGTGCAATGCACAAATTTTTACGCTTGGCGCGATTCTAGGCTTCTGCCAAGGAATAACACGCGCTTAGGAGACTCCTTCCGCTACCTGACATTCATATAGTCCTTCTTGCCGAAGGAGTTTCGAGCAATATTGTGGCTCTGAGGTAGAACCCCTGCTTGCCACGCAGTTGGCCTGGGTTCAGTTTTCACTCGTACCTCCGATTTTTTAAATATAATTTTATTTGCGACTTCCTCGATTTTCCGGCCACGGGCAAAGTGATGATCTTTCCCTCACAACCGCCAACACCGGAATGTCTGCGGAACGAGCTCTTAAACTCTACCGCATTGATACAAATAGTATACGGTCTATTGATTGCTCATGAAAATATTTGAAATAATATTACGCCGGTGACACGGAGTGCAGATTGTGTGGTTATCAGAATCTCTCCGATAAATTGATATTGCTATGTAAATACGGTAATCGGCCAAGCATGATAATCCAGGTTAAATAAAAGAATATCAGCTACAGTAGAACCTTGTTAATTCGACGCTCGTCAATTCGGAAAATCGGGTAATTCGAACGTGTACTCTGACTCCTGTTAATTTGTTCATATTCTTCCGCAACCCGGTTGATTCGGACGATCCTCGGAGCGTGCCGGGCGCGAAGCGCGTTGAATGTTCGATACAATGTAGCGAAAATGGCGTTCGTGGACAGCAGAAACGGCCGCGGGCTTTCAAAAATGCGTGGACGGCGTCTCGATTGACGCCGTTGGCACACAATAGGATAAGGGGATAGAACACATTTCGGATTAAGACGCCGTGATCTTGAGCCGTGTTGACATTGTGAAAGAATTGATGCTTTAGCGTTATTACTGGATATACGTATGCCTCAAGGAAACGAAATTGCATTGATGTAATCAACATTTATGTGTATTTTGTTAATGCTTTCCATTATTCGGCGTTCGGTTAATGCGGACCTTTTTTTCTGGCCCAGCGAAAGCTTAGTTAACGAGGTTTTGCTCTATACTGTTGGCTACCCATCAGCTCTGTTGGTTAGGAAAAAGAAATTCTATATTTTTTTCGCGGTAGAGTTCATTAAAATATGGTTGTGCTGCGATGCCGCCTTTAGAGCTCTTTGGTTGTGTTTTCTTTCCATGGTCTTATGGTGTGCATTCGTAATTGGCGACATATAATAAATGACACAACGTATACCAAGCCGATGAATTAGATAGATAGGTATACCAGGACATGCCTTGAATATCCATAATATTTTTCATTGTGATGAAATACAACACTTGCCCTTTGCTCAGGAATAAACCCACGGTGAAATGCAGAGGCCAACCAATGCTGAAAAGAGGACGATATGACAGTTAATTAAGAGAAATACAAACGAGCACATATTCATAGCTTAATATTAAGCTCAAGAAAAAAACAACGAAAATCAAGTGAGAGATGTGTAATATGGTTTACACTGTCCGGATATGACAGATCAGTCAAGAGTCATCATTGAGGCCTGTTTTATAGACCCTTTTCGAAAAGGGGCGCCCCTAGCGCCGCGCACGCAAACTACAGTCGGCCGCCATTGTGAGGGCACCGCAGCAGACGACGCAGGCTTCGGCAACGTGCCAGTGGGTGACATTTCAGCACCGCCGAATCCTGAACTGTCATCAACGTTTTTCGTAGAGACGGCGTGCTGCAATGGCGCAGACGTGCTGCGTTCCCATGTGCCACCATCGAGGATATCGCGACAAGAGCCCCGCCACGGTGGTCTAGTGGTTATGGCGCTCGACTGCTGACCCGAAGGTCGCGGGATCGAATCCCGGCCGCGGCGGCTGCATTTTCGATGGAGGCGAAAATGTTTGAGGCCCGTGTACTTAGATTTAGGTGCACGTTAAAGAACCCCAGGTGGTCGAAATTTCCGGAGCCCTCCACTACGGCGTCTCTCATAATCATAGCGTGGTTTTGGCACGTTAAACCCCAGATATTATTATTATTATCGCGACAAGAACAGCGATAAGGTACGCGATAAAACAACAAGCGCACGTGCTCTCTCTCCGTACGTGATTCAAACGGACGTGCCGAAGGGCACCGTTTATAAACGCGCTACAGAAACGGACGTGCTTATTTCATAGCGCCATGTGTAGCCTTGCTTTTACGAATGAATATTCTTCTCTCGAGTGCCTGCATGCGGTGAATTGCGATAGATTGTGCAGAAATACTGCGAGGGTTCGTAAGGCCAGCCAGAAAAATGAAAATGAAGTTGCGTACCACTCATTTAGTAGCAACAGTACTGGCATATCGTAAGCCACGTGTCAATATTTTTTAGTACAAACAGGGGCGTAGGCAGAATTTTTTTTTTTTTGGGGGGGGCGACTTGTTCTGAAGTGGGGGCCGGGCAGGTAGGTGTGGTTGAGTGTCATTTTGCGCTCTGCGTGCCATGGCAAAAAGAAATTTTGGGGGGAGGGGAGGCACGGGCCCAGTGTGCACCCCCCTCCCTGGCTACACCACTGCGTATAAATATACTCAATGCGTGGCGTCCCAAAAATACTTGCGTGGTGTGGCTTGCGGCAGACAGGCATTTCACCGGTTGCGGTCGCATAGTTCTGCGACAGTGACGTCCTTCCTTTCCTTCGCTGAGAAGTTTTTAGCGTGTAGCCTTCAGTGAGAAGTTTTTAGTTTGTAGCTTTCGGTGAGAAGTTTGTAGCTTTGGCGAGCCTTTTTTTCCCGGCCCGGGCGCGCACGCAAGTTGGCTGTGGTCACGGTCCCACAACCGCGGCAGTCGAGCCAAACTGCTCGTCCAACACGTTGAAGGGTCCAAATGTTGCTCATTGTGCAGCGGAAGCACCTCAGGAAGACCAACGGAGAGTACTAAGAGCTCGTTCAAGCACGCAAACAGTGAAATTTCAGCGGATGACACGGAGAACTAGCCGTCAACACAAAGACCACAGAACTCACACATTTGACGGCTCGCTTTCCATGCCCTCACGATGGCGCTGGCTATCCCACGCTCCTTTGCGAAGCGAAACTGACAAAAAGCCCACCGTCAGGTGGCGTATTTCTGACAAGGGTCTATTGCCAAGGGTAACTTTGTCCGCAAGTCCACGGTGGCCTTTACTTCAAAAGAAGTGGTATATCTTGACCTCCTAAACCATGCTTTTCATTGCTTTCTTCTTGTGCTTTTTTACATTGTGTATTTTGTTACATCAGCCAAGATTTTACAGCATAGCTACTTAGGGCGACGTTGGGCGTGTGTCGTAGATAGAAAGTGGTCATCATCATGAAACCGCACGTGCTATCTTCGTCCTCTTCTTACTGCCTTCATCCTCTTCCTGTTCGACTTCGATACCAGAAGACGTGCGCCTATTTCTCTGGTTAATGATGCAGACTTCATGGGTGAGAGAAGTAGTACAGAAAGAGAGAAAGAAAGAGATAGATATAGAGAAAGAAGTAGAAATAAAAAGAAAAACATGGTTGATCCCTCCGTCATTGGATTCAGAATAACACGAAAGTGAAGCGTACCCTTACACAAGTAACTGAATGTTGACTGTACATTAATATAGGGTAGTTTGCATAATGTATATTGATGTCTGGCAGCTATAGCACCGTCGTGGATAAACTCACTTTGATGACTGGTGGTACATCTCCATCCGGACGACTAACGTCTTAAATGATGAAACAAACCCTTGTGGTAGCTGTAGTAGGTAATGATGAATGCGTAATCAGAGAACGAGGTGTGATAGCCAGAACAGCGTCGCATATTGGACGCAGAACTTGATCGCCATCCCGCCGCATGTTAAAGTCTGATTGAATACCACGGCCGCGCTATAGTAAAACGCAAAGCGCGTCGTGCCGCCCAGGTAGCCCGGCCGCAATTTTTCTCGAGGCGAGTGCGTGAGCGGGGAACGCGGTGTTACAGCCAGGTGAGGCAGGCGCGCGTCGCAGAGCTATTTTTGGTTTGGAACAGCGTGATTCTGTGAGCGAGGCCGACGCTTTACGACGCTTGGGGTAAGTCGCCACCTTGCGGTTTGTTAAGGCATTGAGAAAATTGAACTTCTATTGAAAACGCGCCGAATTGGACGGATGTGTAAAGCGTTGCAGGTGCTAATCGCGGAAGCCACGGTAATGACGAATTACATTACTTTACCGCTCCCAGGGGGCAACACCACCCCGCCGACCAGGAGAGTGGTAGATATAAAAGGCGCGTTTGTATAGACTCCAGAGTCTGTGAGAGCATTGTTCAATACATAGATGTGCTCCAACAAAAACACTTTGTTCCTGACTGGCTGGCCAGGGTTGAACCTCTGGCATACCTTAAGGAATTTTAGAAAGCCAGTCCCGTAATTTATTTTTTATTACTTTATTTCATTTATTTTTTCATCTTGACACTTTCTTGTGGCAATGTGTATTATTACTGTAAGTGGTGTCTGTTATTGATGTACCATGTGACGTTAATAAACCGGCAATAAAGAAAACAAAAGACCGTGGCGCAGTGGATAGCGTGCCCGGTATGCCTTGTTGCGGACCGAGCGGTCGTGGTTTCGGTGCCCGCTGACGGAGCTCTTTTTCTTTGCCATCTGATCGTGTAAATTTTTAGATGCGAAGTATCTTATGGCAGAGTTCAATCCGGTGGTGGTGGTGGTGGCATTGTGCGGCGTGACCACACTTACTGCGCATGCGCAGACCCTCCCCACTCCCCCTCTCCACCCCCTCTCCTCCTCTACACTTTCCCTCTCCCCTCCCCCTTTCCACTCTTCCTCTGAAACGCGGGCTAGACATGCCGAAATTCTCTCCTGCGCAACGCCGCGATGAGCACCAGCGTATGCGCGTCCCCTCCCCCTCTCTCTCCTCTCCTACGCTGCCCCCCTCTCGCACGCCTGCGGACCGCGTTCCCCGCTCGCCCTGTAAGAATTAACGGGCAGGCTAGAGGGAAGACAAGACGCGCGTAGCGTTCCTCTTCGCGTTCCACGACGCGAGGTCGGTAGCATGCCCAAAGAACGCCAACGGAACGCGATCGTGCAAGTGCTCCGGCTTCGCATCGCC
Source organism: Rhipicephalus sanguineus (assembly GCF_013339695.2). Classification (NCBI taxonomy): domain Eukaryota; kingdom Metazoa; phylum Arthropoda; class Arachnida; order Ixodida; family Ixodidae; genus Rhipicephalus; species Rhipicephalus sanguineus. The sequence continues at coordinate 115,935,727 of NC_051186.1, read as the reverse complement.
TCATGGTCCCCTTTAGCGGGAAATGGTGTAATTTTTTCAACGTCATTTCCTTGATGGAAATACGTCACTGAAGTTTTGGTGGACCCCGGCATAAAACACTTTCGTCTTATAAAGCAATTCTTGGCCACAGAAATCTTTTTCTGACGTGGCGAAGCCCGAACCCGCGTACTCACGGCCTGTGGGAGAGTTTCCCAACCACTTGGCTATCCATGCAGCTTTTTTTACACGGTGGGTATTAGAAATGAGCTTAATGTATACACATAGTGGACAAGACACTCAACGCTGCCTCTGCAAATGTACAATAAGCGTTACAAAGCAAATTTTATATAACACTATGTTCTAAAATTGTATAAGAGCAACGCTCTTCATGCACAATCCAGGCACGCTGCCATAGTAAAGCATAGGCTTCTGTGGTATCGTACAAGAAGGTGCAGGGAAAGTGAAGAGAGGGCGAGGAGAACGGATGTGAGTGCTACGAGCAGGGAAGAGAAAATGGAACAGAGTAGAAAAGAGAGGGTGATGGAAAAGCTAGGACCAATCGTCGTCACGTTATCAGCTTCATGAACAGGAACGCGTTCTCTTCGTTATCTTCTACAACTTCGTCCTCGTCTTCCCCTTCACCTTCGCTCCTACAACAAGTGCGCCCATTTGTCTACCGCGGAGGACAACCACAACGATGAGCGATATATTCTACGTTTATTAAGTCAGCACTCCCCAAAATCCCGGGGTGATGGCGCCGTGCCACGACTTCACCATGGCAAGACAAAGAAGAGACAACACTCCTGAAGAAGAAGCCGCCTGCCGGGAACCCCTGAGAAAGTGCATTCTTTCTTTAAAGGGACCCTCACCAGGTTTGACAATTTTGAGCTAACGAGCGCAATGCATACAATGGGCGTTCACGATCACGTCTGCCAAAATTTGCCAAAATTGCTATGCGTCGCAGAAATGAGTCAAATTTCAAGGTGAACGCTGCTTGCCCTTCCTCTTGCGGGCGCGCGCTTTATTGAATGAGGGGATGACGTACATGAGAAAATGGCCCTACGTAGATGGTAGTGCTGTGACGTCGCTCCTCTACGTAGACGACTTTGCTCTGACGTCGCCAACAGTAGCACGTGACGCTGCGATAATAATTTGACACGACATGTGTAGTTTGTGTAATTTGTTGCTTGAATAGATTAATAAAACTTGAGAGAAATAATGAGACACACAAAGGGAATGTGTGCGTCTTTTTCATTTTTTTTTTCGTGACTTACAGCGAGATGCGGGGCTAATGCGCCTCCCTTTCCCATGCGTTCGTGTCCCCACGAGTAGCACATCGAGCAGACGCCAGCCCTGGAAACGAAAGTAATGTTCTGGCGCGTTCGAGCACTCATTATGCTCGTTTATTCTACCGCGTCCAAGTAAACGGAATGCGGCACTGGCGCATGATACCGCCACTCTCGTGCCCGTACAAATGTCTCAACTTTCATGCCCGTCCCGCAGAAACAGGCAGTACACCACAGAGAACGCCGACAATACGCCCATGGCCACTACATAAAAAAAAGAGGTGGCGGCCGTGCAACGCCGCTCGCGTGCTCGGGCTGGCTCGGGAACATCATGCGCACGTGACCATGCATGCGCATGACTTGTTCATGCGTATGTGTCAAGTGAAGAGGGCAGGGAAGGGATTTGGCTTGCGAAGGCTACACGGGGCGAGTGGCAAGGGTTTGAAACTCGCCTCCTCGCATCATGGTTTTGCGCCGCTACAAATTATTGTTTTTCTCAGCTCGTATTGAACCGATTTGAAAAATTCTTGCGGCATACTGCTCTTCATTCGGCACACAACAACTTCCAGCGTCTAACTAAAATTTGCTATGTGGCCTGGTGAGGGGCCCTTTAAGAAAGGCACCGTCCGATTTATGGCCTATTCCCCATAGTTGGTTGGGCCAAGTGTCCAAGGAACAACAACAACCACGATAGCAACAACACTGAGTTGCTGGCCATTTCCACACAGTGCGTGTGAGCCGCAGCTAATAGGTGAACAACAACAACAGCAAGCTATGTGCGCACCTAAGCGGCAGTGCGCTAGAAGGTGAGCCGATCCCCCTCCCCTCGCCGAGAAAACCGTCGCCAAACACCGACGTTGAGCCGAAGATCGAGAGCTCGCTCAGTGTATGAACGAGACCAAACGGGAGGGAATGAGGAATCAATGCGAAACCATTCTGGGCCTACGAATGACCGACAACTCCCAATGCCAATCCGGCCGATCCATGGGAGGTGCGTTTGGCCGGTTCATAGCGTTTAGAAAAAGCTGCCGCGTCTGCAACCGAATCTGGTTCCACTTCACTCTCTCGACTAAGAACTTGGTAAGGAACATTGAACAGCGGGGCCAACATTGCAAGCGCTTCGCGAAGCCTTCCCTGACGTCTCAGACCACGACGAGGTAGCGCACAGCTCGCGACACGCTGCTGAGAGGCAAGTTACGGTAATTTATCTCCCCCAACGGATTCATGTGCCCACCCTGGCCCGCGTCCTTGCTGCACTTGAATGAGGTCGAGGAAGTAATGAATATATATCCGGTGTTAGGTTGTCCGGGTAGTTCTTCCAGTATCGCAGCAGACGTGATATAGTACATACCTTGAACATCAGCGATCTCATAATTTTGATCAGGATAAAACACTTGCCTGAGTTGGACCAGGCTGGACAGTTCCTGGGTTCTCAGGTGACCCAGGCTGAAACGAGAATAACACCAAAATTCAGAATGAACACTGCACACGAGCGCATACAGCTGAATGTTTAGAAATCATATTGCAAAGGAGCAGTTGTAATTGTATCTTTGTAAATTTTGCACCAAAGACACATTGTATGGGTACCTAAAATGGGCAGCTAGAAGGCCTAGAATGGCTAAAAATGTTTAAGCAGTAAAAAAATGTTAACCATCAGTGCTAATAAACAATGTTAAATTATTATTGTCATTTATTTAATGAATAAACAAATGGATATAATGAAAATATTTTATGTACAACGCTGGTGAATGTTTCGTGATTTGGATTCTGGTCCATTGATGCATTTTTAGGTGAATGATGCATAAATACTATACGTAGATGGTGTATCAGTGGTGTTGTCGTTCATTTCCTAAGTTTTGTTATATTCAGCGTTTGCGTGCTTTATATTGTGGCTTGTTTTGAGGGACGTTTAGAAATGCTATGTGGTCCTGGAATATTTTTGGTGAATGCAGTTAATGGTGACTGTTCTCAGGTAAGTGTTTTTCTTGAATCCATAAGGAAGCACTTAAAATGGCAACCGATATTTCTTCGTTTATTGGTTCGTCTTATTTGAACATTTGTTTAAATGACAGCTGCGGGATTACAGAAACATTTACTAGAAATATCGAATATGCGCAGACGTTCGGCTGCGCATTACACCACAGTGCAGTTTGTGTGGGGTGTCTGAGCTTGGTAACTGCCACTATCTAAGAAACAAGATAGACCATTGAAGAGCATCAAGTTATCCGAAAGCTGTTCCTATTGGCGAATAGAAGTGACCTTCCGAGCCTGCTAGTCCGGTATTACCTGGGTACAATTCATTGATATTTTGAATGCAAATATACCGAATACCGGAGCCTAAAATCATTTCTCATAAAACAACTTCAGGGGACTTCTGCTGAATCTATCTGCGGTATTGTAAGTTTGTTTTGCATTTGTGGATGACCATATTTCTGTTATGGAGCTTAGAAAGTGTGCGATGAGTCTGTCGTCATAATTATTATTTTTTAAAGTAAGCAATGATTTTTAATATGTTATTATGACATCGTATCTATAACACAGATAAGATTGCTCATTTGCAGGGTAGGATTTTTTTCACATATTCATTAAATTCAGCTTACATTTTATTTTACCATTGCGCAAGTGGATAAAGAAATTGTATTCAAAAGAAAACCCATTAATGCGGCTGGTTAGCGCACATTCATATATAATAACGTTAGTGCAGCACCTACCGAGAGAATAAGCAACAACAGTAAAATAACGACAAGTGGCCATATGTTCGCTTGTTCTTTGGCTGTACTTTAGGATGCCGCGTGCTTTTTGAGCGTCATGACATTGTACAGCAATATTGGATATTCGATTGTTCAACACAGACGAATCACAAAAAGGGAAAGAACAGGAACCGTGGTGCCCTGGAGCTCGTGTTTCTCCGTTCTCTCTCGTCTTGATTGCCCAATCTACTATCTCAGGGAGGAAGTTGGTGTTGATGCGGTTTTCTTCTCCTCTCTCTCAAAGATTCTCAACTATGAATTACCAATACTACAACCCTGGAGCAACGTGGATGTAACAACAAGCATCACAAATATTTTGCACAAAAAGGGGCCATACGGACACTTGTTCTTTCGCTTTGCTTTATGATGCGGCGTGTTGTTTCACAGTAAAAAAAGTTCGTTAGAATGACCGGTTATTCGATTGTTCTGCACAGGTCAAGCACAAATGGGAAACGGACCCACCGGGGTATTCTGAAGAGTTTGTGTCTCCCTTGTGCCTTGCTCTGGTTGCCCAATCTATTATGTAATAGAGCAAGGTGGCGTTGGTGTCGTTTGCTCCATCGCTTTCAAAATTTATCCACTGGAACGAGGTTTATTGGCGACAAGTAGCACTTGAGATGCAGGCTCACGGACGCTGAAGGCGGGCGGCGAAAACGAACACAAGAATCACAGTCCAAACGCCAACAGCTCACGCTCGGCTCTTTCAGCTAAGGTCGTGGCCCACTGCCGCATATGATCTTCTTCTTCCCTACAATTACCCCGGCGACAAAGAGGAGCCATCCTGGCGAGTCAAGGTGACGAGAGGAGGAGCGGGTCGTGATATGGCTTGAGGCGACTCACGTGGACAGTCTCGCGACCAAGGCGGCGCCTGTCTGGAGATGGGTTGACCGGCTCGATGACGTACGTCACAAGAGATCGACGTTCCACGACGCGATAAGGACCGTGATACTTGGGGGCAAACTTGGACGACAGGCCAGGGGAGTGAAAGGGCAGTCGAAGCCAGACGAGCGAGCCTACGGCGAAAGTCTCGACTTGCTGGTCGCGGTCATGGCGTTCTTTGTCTTGGGCTTGCTTGTCCGAGGTGAATGAGCGGGCCAACAGACGACACTCTTCAGCGTGCTGTACAATTTCAGAAACACGGCTTAATTCGGAGGCGTCCGGGCGATACGGCAAAATAGTGTCAAGGGTGGCACATGGTTCACGACCATATAAAAGAAAGAAAGGCGAGAAGCCTGTGGTTGACTGCGTGGCGGTATTATATGCATAGGTCACGAATGGGAGAACGACGTCCCAGTTAGACGGGTCCGAATTGACATACATCGCGAGCATGTCTCCTAGCGTTCGATTGAAGCGCTCAGTTAGACCGTTGGTCTGCGGGTGGTAGGCTGTAGAGTTGCGGTGAACCGTGCGGCAAGCGCGAAGGAGTTCTTGAAGAACTTCGGATAAAACCACACGCCCTCTATCGCTGAGTAATTCGCGTGGTGCACCGTGACGGAGGACGAAACGACGTAAGACAAAATTGGCAACGTCACGAGCACTAGCAGAAAGTAGCGGCGCTGTTTTAGCGTATCTAGTAAGATGGTCGACGGCGACAATCACCCATCGATTGCCAGCCGCAGTGTACGGAAGGGGTCCATACAGATCAATGCCAACACGGTCGAAAGGGCGTGCAGGACACGGTAGAGGCTGCAGTAATCCGGGTGAATGGGCAAGTGTCTTCCGTCTTTCGCATAATTGACAGGACCGAATGTATTTCTGGACGAAGGTGTACATAGCACGCCAGTAGTAACGCTGGCGGAGCCGGTGATACGTTTTCAACACGCCAGCGTGAGCATGTTGCGGGTCGGCATGAAAATACGCACATAGGTTAGATCGCATGTGGCTTGGTATAACCAAGAGCCATTTACGACTATCCGCTTGGTAGTTTCTGCGGTATAACAGTGCGTCCCGTATCTCAAAATGTGAGGCTTGGCGGCGAAGGGCACGAGGGTATGCAGACGCTGAAGTGTCGGAAAGGATGTTAAGCAGCGAGGCAATCCATGGGTCTTTTCGCTGCTCAAGTGACATGTTCGGCACAGAAATGGCAGAGATGGAAAAGTCGGCGTCTGAGTGCGTGTCTGTGTTGGATCTCACTGGTGATCGGGACAGTGCGTCCGCGTCAGAATGTTTTCGTCCTGAGCGGTAGATGACGCGAATGTCAAATTCTTGTAGGCGAAGAGCCCAACGCCCAAGGCGACCTGAAGGATCCTTTAGCGAAGCCGACCAACAGAGTGCGTGATGGTCGGTTACGACGTCGAAACTCTGTTTACAAGTACGCCCACACAATTGCGAGGCACTCTTTCTCGGTGACTGAGTAGTTAACCTCCGCCTTTGTGAGTGCGCGGCTAGCATACGCGACGACGTACTCTGGAATGCCGGGCTTACGTTGCGCGAGTACCGCGCCAAGACCAGCGCCACTAGCGTCTGTGTGCACTTCAGTCGGAGAAGTTGGGTCATAATGGCGCAGAATGGGTGGTGACGTAAGCAGGCGGCGCAGTGTACGGAAGGCTTCGTCAGATGCTGTGGTCCAGTTAGAAAGATGAGCGGGGCCAGCCAGTTGTTGCGTAAGTGGTGCTATTATGGATGCAAAGTTACGGACGAAACGACGAAAATATGAGCACAAGCCGATGAAGCTCTGAAGTTCTTTGAGTGACGTCGGCTTCGGAAACTCGGCTACTGCACGAAGTTTGTCCGGGTCCGGGAGGATTCCATCCTTTGACACAACATGGCCAAGTATAGTGAGTTGGCGAGCCCCGAAGCGGCACTTCTTCAGATTAAGCTGAAGATTTGCCTTAGTAAGGCACTGAAGAATGGTGCGCAAACGGTCGATGTGTGTAGGAAAATCTGAGGAAAAGACGACGACATCATCAAGGTAGCATAAGCATCTCCCATTTTAGGCCGCGTAAAATGCTGTCCATCTTCCGTTCAAAAGTTGCAGGTGCATTGCACAGACCGAATGGCATTACCGTGAATTCGTATAGGCCGTCTGGCGTAACGAACGCTGTCTTGGGTCGGTCACACTCTGCCATCGGGACCTGCCAGTAACCCGAACGTAAGTCCAGTGAAGAAAAGAATTCGGCACCTTGTAGGCAATCGATGGCGTCGTCGATGCGAGGAAGAGGGTAGACATCTTTCCGCGTAATTTTGTTCAGTCGTCGGTAGTCCACACAAAACCTAATCGAACCATCCTTTTTCCGAACTAGTACAACAGGGGAAGACCAGGGGCTGGAAGAAGGCGTGATGACACCGCGCTGAAGCATGTCATCGACTTGCTCCGCAATTATAGTACGTTCCTTCGGTGATACCCCGTAGGGCCGTTGACGCAAAGGAGGGTGAGTTCCAGTGTGGATTGTATCAGCAACTGTGTTCGTTTGACTCAGTACCTTCTGCGGAAGGTCGAACGAATCTCGAAATTCATGCAGAAGGCTGATAAGCTGTTCGCGTTGATCTGGAGGAAGCTTGCTATCGATGGAGCGGTTGAATATATCCGAGGAGATGTCATCCGGCGTAAAACGAGGTTTGACAGCGTTCAATTGAAGTTTTGAGCCAGTTTCGTGGGATTCAATGGGCACTATACAATTGTCGTCTACAGGGTGAACGTGGCCAAGCGTCTCGTGAGTATGTACGGTGAGGGGGCATAAGCTGGGGTTGCAAACGACAATTCCAGTCGCATCTTGGTGAGGTGGCAGAAGAGCATATGGCAGAGACGTACCGTGGCGGCGAATGAAAACGTCGGATGGCGCGAACACAACGGTGGAGCCAGAAAATTCAGTGCGATAGACAGGGACAATGACGGCGCTGAGAGGAGGAACGTCAGTGTCGGTGGCAACACGAAGCTTGCCAATGTGAGGTCGTTCGGTGTCAGTGGACGGGGCATCGGAAAACACCGAAAGTTCCACCTGAGCGCGAGCGCAGTCAATGACGGCGTGGTGGCGCGACAAGAAATTCCATCCGAGTATCACCTCGTGAGAACACGTGGCCAACACGAGAAACTATGTCAAACAATACGTCTTGAATGATGACTCTGGCCGTACATGCTCCAACCGGTCGAACTTGTTGCGCACTCGCTGTACTCAGCGAAAACTCGGAAGGCGGCGTCGTTACTTTTCGTTTAGAGCGGCAAAGTTTTCATCTCATCACAGATATGGTAGCACCGGTGTCAACAAGCGCGAGAGTTCGTAAACCTTCGACAAACACTTCTATAACATTGACGGGGCACAGGCGAGGACTTGTACAATGTGACGACGACGCAGCTCGTGCCTCCGGAGCTGTGGCAGTCAGTTTTCCGTCTCCAGGGGGTTCGGTCGGCGACGCAGGGGTGACAGAGAACGGCGCCGTGGTGAGGGTGAGCGACGGGGAGCGAATGATCGGTACTCGTGAGCAGGTTGGCTGTCTCGGTCGGCTGGTAGCGGGTCACGTTCAGCTGGTAGTCGGTCACGTTGAGGGGGCAGTTCTCGTTGCGCGTCGTACGGGGCCCGGAAAAAGGAGTTGGAATATCTCGGTACAGGCGGGGTCGCTGCGAAGCGCCGGCGACAGAAGCGCGCGACATGGCCTGGGTACCCGCATGCGCAGCAGATTGGGCGATTGTCAAGTGTGCGCCAGGGGTTTCCGTTATAACACTGCTGTGTACCAGGAAATGACGTCGTTGGCGCTCGTACAGGTTGGGCAGTCGACACAGGTAGAGGTCGCGGTGGAGTAGCAGCAACGGCCGCATAACTCAGTGGCGCGGCGACAGGTGTTGGCTGAGAGGCGCACGGCAGTGCCTCGGAGACCTGCTCCTGTATAACCTGTCGGATGGCGGGCGCGACACGCTCAGTAGCGTGTTCAGTTGTTGGTAAATACGACAAGCACGACAGTTGTCGAGCCACTTCCTCGCGCACATATCGTTTGATTTCCGACAGCAGAGTGTTGTGCTCACCACCGATGGTCAACGCCGCGAGAGTGTTGTCTGAAGCCGCTGCTCGCCGCGCCAAGACCCGTTGTTTCCGCAGTTCGTCGAAACTCTGGCAGAGAGTGGCGACTTCAGACACGGTCCGCAGGTCCTTGGCCAGCAACATCTGAAAGGCGTCGTCGTCTATCAGCTTCAAGATGTGTTTGATCTTGTCTCCTTCACTCATCGAAGGGTTAAGGCGCTTACACAAGTCCAGCACGTCTTCGATGTAACTTGTGAAGCCTTCTCCCTGCAGCTGTGCACGACCTCGAAGGCGCTGTTCAGCACGGAGCTTCCGTACCTCGGGGCGACCGAACACATCGGCAATGCGTTGCTTGAAGGCACTCCAAGTGGCGAATTGCGACTGGTGGTTGTGAAACCAGAGGCTTGCGACCTCTTTCAAGTAGAAGGACACATATTGAAGTTTCGACGGATCGTCCCACTTGTTGCTCGCGCCCACCTCTTCGAATGTCAACAGCCAATCTTCAACGTCTTGTTCATCGGTGCCGTCAAAGAAAGGTGGATCGCGCAGGCGTAGCGCAGTGGGCGCGATGACCATCGGAGGTTGGGCCGTGTTTTGCTGGGTGGTTTCGTCGGCCATTTCTGGGGGAGTGGGCAGTCTCCTGTTTCGGAGTTCCAGGTTGAGTACCCAGCACCTCCGCCACTCTGGAACGAGGTTTATTGGGGACAAGTAGCACTTGAGAAGCAGGCTCACGGACGCTGAAGGCGGCGGCGAAAACCAACACAAGAATCACAGTCCAAACGCCAACAGCTCGCGCTCGGCTCTTTCAGCTAAGGTCGTGGCCCACTGCGGCATATGATCTTCTTCCCTACACACTATAATATTCTCATTGGTGGGGTGTTCACGTCCCAAGAACCACGGTATGATTACGAGAGGAGTCACACTGGAGGCCTCCGGAAATTTCCACCGTCTCTTTCATTTAACATGCACCTAAATATATGCAAACGGGCCCATAGGATTTCGCCTTCAATAAAATGCCGCCACCACCGCGGAAATTCGATCCCTTGACCTTCGGGTCAGCAGTCGAGCACCATAACCACTTGAGCACCACGGCTGGTAAAAACCTTCTCAGCTCTGCAAAGGTATTGCTGTAAGAAACAAGCGATATGGACGTAACAATCCTCATAAATAGTTCGCGTCCAGCATGAATTGTGCGCTGTTACGTCCTGCCATTGGAACAAAACGAGAACATGGCTCGCTGGTGTTCATGCAAATATTCGCCCAATGGTATGATGTCCACTGTCCCCCCACCCCTTCCTCCAAACTGCATTCTCTCTGGATATGGGAATAATTTCTACACAGCGACAGTGGTGTCTGAAAATGTATGCAGTTGCGCTCAAAGTAAAAGCTGGAGGAAGTGCGCAGCAGGAATTCGCCTGCCTCTAGGCTACGGCCAAGCGCGCGCTGGCTTGCAAATGTGCAGCCATCTCGGCGTCCATGGCGGGAAAGAGACCTTCCATACAGTCAATACAGGCTTAAGCAAGGTCTACAATGCTCAAAAACGGCGTAAAATACGATACCAAGCTCGAAAACAATATAAGCTGCGGAAGTAACCAAGAATTCAACACAATTCCCGCCACGGTGGCCTAGTGGATACGGCGCTCGACTGCTGACCCGAAGGTCGCGGGATCAAATCCCGGCTGCGGCGGCTGCGTTTTCGATGGAGGCGAAAATGTTTGAGGCCCGTGTAATTAGATTTAGGTGCACGTTAAAGAACCCCAGGTGGTCGAAATTTCCGAGCCCTCCACTGCGGCGTCTCTCATAATTATATCCTGGTTTTGGATCGTTAAACCCCATATATTATTATTACTCAACAAAATTGTTCACACGACATTTGGAAAAACGCTTCTGAAGCATCCGATTCAAACCCGCGCAGCGCAAGAGAGGGCGCCACCACCTCGACAAGCGCGTCATTCTGAAGGGAATCGCTGGGTTGTCTGTGTTACGCACTTCCTCAGTTTCCCAGTAGTGCAGCTGCATTATGCGCATGATATAGAACAAAACGAAGGCCTATACAAGAACGACATTATAGCGGATTTATCGCAGCATTCAGAACCACACCAAGGCCTACACCAGAATACGAGAACCAGGGCTTACACAAGAACTACACAAGAAATATATTGCCACAAATTTTTTAGGAACTTGCTCCTTATGCTCGCGCCTTGTCAATCGCGCCGTATCCGCTAGTTCTCATGGCTCCCGCTTGAGGCACACTCTGCTGCACACTCGGCGCGTGCTCTCGGCGCCGAAGAAAAACAACAACTGCGCGGGTTACTGACAGGCACTCACAGTTTCTACCTGGCACCCGCCATTAGTCAAACGCCAATGTCGCTGCTCTTTGACGCGTAGGCGTGAACTGTGCTGTTCTCGACGCTTTCTGCCGGGGAACTGCACTGAAACCGACTTCTCGAAACGTTGGAACAGCTGTGACGATAGAGGAATTTGTACGGAGCATTCACGGGTTACCCTGTCATCTCTGAGCAAGCGTCTCTAACATCATTCACTTCGTGGATATGGCGTGACTTTTTTCCAAAGGGCAGCTCTTAGGCGCCCGTTCCTGCCTTAAGCGGTATCATCGTTGTTGCTGAAGTTTCGTAAACGATAGATGGAACGAGGACGAAAGACAGCGAACGCGGAATCGGTTGATATCACAAGCCACTAGCTTCTAACCTAGCTTTCATCCTCCGCCACGGCAGCTAGCCCCTCGGTCAGAGCTCGTGCGCATGCAAGGCTGGCACGTGCACTGCGGATGGCTTCACCTGTCGCACGGTGTAGAAAACAAAATTGTGCTTAGACCCTGGTGTGTCGTAACGGGACTGTCGGTGTTTCGCTTAGTTCTTGAGGCCTGCAATGTACGGAGTGGTGTCCGTAGCACTCGAGCTCTGTCGCCGTTTCGCTTGGTTCGCAACACTTGCATTGCACAGAGTGGTGCGCGGCGCACTCGAGCGCCGGCTGTTTCTGAGGCGAAATGTAACGAATGTTACATTGCTACCACTACGTATAGCCAAAACTTCAAACACAGTTGGCGTTCCCCCAACTCGAAGCGGCGCTAATAATTCGCGTTAGGCAGTATCGCAATCGTCGGTGATTTTTTTTTTTTCGTGGTAGATACGAGTAGTATTTTTTCTACAATATCACCCCTGGTAATCTTTGGATCTTCTTCGTTTCTATTGTATTGTTGCATAAATACGCCATTTTCTTGTGCAACAGAGCGTATATTGTTAGTATGAATATCCTTGTATGCTCTCGTGATGACCTCCTCGTTCCCTCCGACATGATGTTCTGCGTTCTTCGAACATCAAATATCACGCACATAGGGTTAGCATAGAGCGCTTACCTCACCTGGACGAGGTCTCAACGCCTCAATAGTTGGATGGAGATGCTGAAAGCATGACAGCACGACAATCAGGATTCTAGAACGCACGCAAACACATGGTTTCACAAAATAATAATTTATAAAAACATGTTTATAAAAACCCAGTAGCAATCGTGAAGTAAGGATAGCCTTCCTCTGAACCACAAGATGACTCTGTTGTGACAACGCCAGCACTTCCATTCTACGCTTCAGCTTAGATTGAAATTTCGAGCTGCCCACTAATGTACGTCCTGTTTTCACTGAAGCAAGGTATCTGAACCAGGAACCCAAGCGTTAGTTGACACGGGCGATGCGGCGATTCTATTGACCGTATGTTACTAGAAGCTTTGTAAACTTACTTCCAACAGCCTTCATCACAAATTTATCTCGTTTTTACAAGCAAGCTGACACAATTTTTCAGAATGCGTGAACACATGGACACAGGATTTCTGTGGTACTTGCTGGTGGAAGCACCACTCCGCCATTTGTAAGATGACAGTAGTGTAGAAAACCAGAGGTCATTATTGTATTTGCAAAGCGAATCAAGCACTCAACTATGTACACATTCATCGCCATTTTGTTGTGTTTTGTTTTTTGCGGTAACATGCTGTTAGTGAGAAGTTTCAATCAATATTTTGCTGAATTCTCGTCTGTGGTGTTTTTTTTTCCGGTTCAGTTCCGCTATTTATGGTAACTGTACGTAACTGGCCAGATACAACAAATGATACTTTGTTAACAGCATTGTGTATGTGTCTTTTCTTCTTGGTCGTGTGTCCGGTTCATGCTGCCAACCACTTTAGCGACCTGCCGTACCCCCTTTGAACAGCAGAGATTAGATAGTTTGATTAGGATAAAACACTTGCCCCAGTGTACCTCCGGGTATAGTACGGCCGCCCTAGCTGAAAAAGATTGCACGACTATTAATAATCAAGGATCCATAGGAACACATGTCGTAGAATGTTTATTTTTACAAAACTGTTTTTATTGAAGCGTTACACACACCGAAGTTAGCAATATTATACAAACGCCGTATTGCATGCGTAGGACGCATATAGTTTCACACTTAATGCGCTAGGAAGGCTTATCTTTAAGCACAGAAAATGCAAACATTTTTATTTTTATACTAGCGAATGCGGCAATAAGGATCTGTTTATTGTATTGATGCTGCTTGATTCCATTTTCATAAAAGTGCGATCAGCTCGGTTTGAGTGACATAGCCTTTATTTTCTAAAATATAGCACCCGCACTTTTTAATTTTTAGAGCGCAGCTGTTAAGCGCCTGTTCCTGGGTTCAGCGGCTTCGCCGTTGGCATCGGCGTAACCCATAGAGCGAACGAGCATGAACGAAATCGAACACGGAGTATTTCGACATCGCGAGCCACTGGCCTTCAACCGCTCTACGACCGTCCCATTTGGCGCCTTTACAATACAAGCGCAATTTTGTCAGCGCTTTAACACACCCCGAGGTGGCGCCTTTAGATCAATCCTCGCTCGTAGTATCCATTCATAGCGAAAAATAGATCTCCGATGCTCGCCTGGCTGTCGCACTGCGTTCCCCGCTCACGATGCGAGAAATGACGGTCAGGCTAAAGGGAACACACTACGTGCGTAGCGTTTCTCTTCGCTTTTCACGAAACTTTGAAGGAGTGCATATATCGAGTATCAATGTTCATTCTGTGCTTGTTGATGCCATCTTTGGTCGGTACGGAGATGTGCCACTAGGCGTCAGAGTGAGCGCGTCCACATCAAGCGGTACTATATGTGCCAAAGAACAGTAGAGATTCTACAAGCTCTCATAACCAATGCACTATAATCAACAAACTACTTCTGTCACGACATGTCTCACTTTCGTGTTATACCGATTCTTATTACGGAGGGATCAGCCATTTTTTTCAGGTGTGTAAGAGCCACAGGATTTGGCCAAGCCCCGTTACTCTGTACAGCAGGTGCGAGTGCCAAACAAAAGGAACACGCGGGAATGAGAGAGAGCGAAATAAAGAAACAGAAAATAGAGACAAATAAACAGAGAAAGAGAGAAAGAAACCGATAGCAAGAAAGGGGAAGACTAAAACAGAGAGAAAAGAAGGCAATAAAAAAATTACACAATTTCCCCCTAAAGGGGACCATGGGGCGATGCGAAGCCGGAGCACTTGCACGATCGCGTTCCGTTGTCGTTCTTTGCCCATGCTACCGACCTCGCGTCATGGAACGCGAAGAGGAACGCTACGCCCGTCTTGTCTTCCCTCTAGCCTGGCCGTTAACTCTCACAGGGCGAGCGGGGAACGCGGTCGGCAGGCGTGCGAGAGGGGGGCAGCGTAGAAGAGGAGAGAGAGAGGGAGGGGACGCGCATGCGCTAGTGCTCATCGCGGCGTTGCGCAGGAGAGAATTTCGGCATGTCTAGCCCGCGTTTCAGAGGAAGAGTAGAAATGGGGAGGGGAGAGGGGAAGTGGAGAGGGGGAGTGAAGAGGGTATGCGCATGCGCAGTAAGGAAGGTCATGCCGCACACCACCACCACCACCACCACCGGATTGAACTCCGCCATGAGATACTCCGCATCTAAAAATGAAAAGATCAACGTAGAGAAACATAGGCAGAGACAAAAGAAATAGAAAAATATTCAAAAAAGCGATACAAAGAAAGTGAAAGAAAAAAGATTCAGAGGAAAAAAGGGAACAAAGACGTAAAAAGATAGAAAGACAGAGAAAGACGTAGAAAGGGAGAGAACGACATAGAAGGAAACAGACATGAAAAAGGGATAGAAAAAAAAGAAAGCGAGGCAGCAGAGATATAGAGAAACAAAGAAGTAGAGAGAAAGAAGCAGAGAGAGAGAGAGAGAGCGAAGGGGAAGAAAAAGAAACTAAGACACAAAGAGCAGGAACGAAAAAGAAATACATAGAGAAAGAAATAATTAATAAAGAACAGGTACAGTAAATAGATATCTAAACAGAGGGGAAGAGAAAGAGAGAAATAAATAAAAATTAAGTGAACCAAGGAAGCCACCCAGCTGCTCTCTTCCTTAAGGCTTGGCACGACTAGTGCGACGCTGCCATAGGTTTTTTACGGCTGTCAATGATGTACGTAAGACATACGCCGTTGTGTAGAGAAAGAATTACCCGGCAATAGAGCAGCAGCGGACTGAGATTTGCGCACCAACAAATTCACTGACAGCCGCACAGGTGTGGTATATAAGGTTCCTTTTAGCTGTGGCCGTTCCAACGGAGGACAGACGGGCCACTGTGTCAACAAGAGATTATTGGAACATCAAATATCACTATGTGGAAGCTAACTATCTAGTCTATCTTTACATTGTTGAGCGGGTAAATGCACGCCGAATTTTGATGAATGCGCATTTTCGTACAGGCACAGGCTTGATGAAACTTGTGTAATAGTTGAGGCAAGGCATATCGATAACAGTGGTAGGGCATATGCGAGCCAAGCATCGATGATCGTGCATAAAGAAGAAAACAAACGCATGAATAGCTATCTCTCACGAAGACGCTTGCCGGATTCAAAGGTATCACCTCTTGCCTTGGCACAGCTAAGTTTTAAATGCGAAGCATTGCTTAGCGAACTTCTGAACCTTTCAACGTATCTTTATATCTAGCCGCCTAAGACTTTGTGCTCTCCTGGCCCTTTGGTGAATGGAATGTGTACCGAAATTAGTACAGCATAACACGTCTGTATGGCGAACATAAATGACAGGCCATAACAACAAAATCATATGCTTGTCATGTGCAGTATTATTTACATACCACGGTCTTGGCGCTCTTGCGGCCGTTTCGTTAAATTAATATACACCAAAATTGGTATGGAGTGACATGGCTGTATGGCGAACATAAGAGACGGCTGCTAACATGACAACCATGACATTCATTTCAATTACAGCATGATTAACATGCCACCATGATTCACATTCACATGATTTGCGGCCATTTCGCTAACTAGATATACACCAAAATTGGCCTCGTGTAATGCGACTGTATATACATAAATGAGAAGTGGTAACAAGAAAATTACGACATGCGCATCATGTAGGGTATGATTTTCATGAGACGCTAATGGTGTGCTCGCAGCGGTTTGGCTTGCTTGACATACAACAAAATTGTCATTGCGTAACGCGACTGCATGATGGACAAAAACGACAGGTGGTAACATGAAAATCATGGCTTGCATATCACGTAGTGCATGATTTACATGCGACGCTAGTGGTATCATGCGCTCGCGGCCGTTTCGGTAGCTTGGTATACACCAACGCGGCTGTATGGTGAACATAAATGGCAAGTAGAAACATGAAGTTCATGGCTTGCATGTCACGTAGGGCATGATTTAGATGCGACGCTCATGGTGCGCTCACGGCCGTTTTGCTAGCTTGAAATACGAGCGCGTAACGTACACATGGACTGAATAACACACGGACAAGCGCTTGTTTGTCTGTTGTTTAGTCCTTGTCTACGTTATGAGTTTGTATTGCAAGCAAGGAGAATGAATCACCAACTAGCCCAGTCAGGCATTTTGATGTTTTGCTAGCTTGGTATACACCGAAATTAGTATTGCGTGACGTGACTGCACGACGAACATAAATGACAGGTCCTAACATGCGAATAATCTCAGCTATGCCACGTATTGCATGATTTACACGACACTGTCTTGTTGCCCTTGGCACCGTTTTCTTAAGTGGATATATGCCAGATTGGTATGACATGACATGAGTGCGTTACGAACATAAATGGCAGGTCATGCATTGTATGTACCAGAATGTACTTTTCATTAGCATGGTATACACCAGACTGTACATGCAGGCATGCATGCATAAAAAACTTGCGATACAGAATGCACTAGATGTCATGACATCAATGACTTCATTTGCCTCAAAGACAAACAAGGTGATATATGCCGCACTTTCCTGGCTGCTTCGCATTACATCG
The DNA here is from genome assembly GCF_013339695.2 of Rhipicephalus sanguineus. Classification (NCBI taxonomy): domain Eukaryota; kingdom Metazoa; phylum Arthropoda; class Arachnida; order Ixodida; family Ixodidae; genus Rhipicephalus; species Rhipicephalus sanguineus. Next base: position 115,918,441 of record NC_051186.1, on the reverse strand, counting down.
ATTCCGACAGTGCGGGGGTCTGCCGCCTTTTTGCCCCTGCTTTAAGTTTAGTTGCTGTACCTGTGTGCCTTTTCATTTGTTAGTCGGGCGCTGTTTAAGGCCTCGGCGTATGCTCAATTAACGAGTTGTAGGACTACGCTCGCCCGCCTCTTCTTTAACTGTGCCCTGTCCTGCTGCACAGTTTGTTAGAAGATTCGAATAACAGAGAGCTGAACTAGTTGGTAAGTATTCATTCTAAAAATACACAGCGTGCAAGCAAACACGGACACATTATGCGTTCATGATTGTATTAACGAACACGGGCACCAGATGGTTTTCACCGATAAATATGGTGTTTTTACGGGGGCTTTTCTAGAAACTATTTCCATCTAGTTAAATCGACGCTAGTAGATTGGAAGGAAGGCGTTTACGTGCAGATATCAGGGATATGAATTGCTTCTAAAGTTGCTCCTGTTCTCAGTGATTTATACCTTTGCAAGATTGAGTAGCGATTGGAATGTGCCTTAGGTGATTTTATTATTAATGTATTTCTTTGTGTGGACGATTAATTATTAATTGATTTTCTTGTAGTGTTCAGGACATTGAAACCATGCTGACCTCAGTGAGCGAAAATTTTTAATTAAATGGAGGAGGGCTCAACTTTACTAAAGAATTGCCTTTCAATAATAAAATACACTTTCGAGACGTTCCTTTAAGGTTACAGAAGAACCACGCATGCTGGAAGTATTCTCCTAGATCTTCAAGGCCACTGCTAAATTTTTGTCGAAGCACTCGTAGGTTCTAAAAAACGGGATAACCATGTCCTGCCTGAAGTCTGCCCTCGTCAAGTCTTGTGTGCACATAATGAGCTACAGCTTTAACCTACAGGTTACGCGTGCTTTAGATATAGGTTATCCTCGTGTTGCAGTGGCCACTGTCGCTGAACGTTGAGAGAAGTCTCTTAAGTCCGAGCGTGGATGCAGGAAGCGATAGCAAGAAACGTGACGTAGGTATACCGTACATTCATTGCGTATCTCACAGGCTAAAGCAAGTAGGAAGTAGATATGGCGTTAATGTTGTTTTCACGGTTGCCAATAAGCTAGGTAAGATTCGTGCCGCTGTGCAGAGAAAAAATGAGCGATTCAAAGACAACCAGAAGACCCATATTTATTTCACAGTGCACACCAACAAATCCACTGATTGGTGCACAAATGTGGTGTATAAGGTTTCTTGTGCTGCGACCACTCCTACGTGGGACAGAAGGGCCGCTGCATTAACCACAGATTATTGGAACATAATAGCTCGCTAACCGGAGGCTCACCTTCTAATCGAAGTGCACGCCACAATTCGATGAATGCGCAGTTTTTACCGGCATAGAAATGAAGAAACGCGCCTGATGATCGAGGCATGTCATATCGATAATAGTTGTAGCGCATGCGTGAGCCAACCGTCGATTAGCTTCATAAAGATGAAAGCAAATGCCTTAACAGTTATCTTTCACGTAGACCCCGACACGTGCCGGAATGATAGGTTTGTCTATTGCATGGGCAAGCGCAGAGAAGTTTTCGTGCCTTCTTTCTTTTCCGCCGCTGTGTGTCTCTTGAGTTGTTAGTATGCATTTGTGGTGTCGTGACCTCTTTCTAGTATTCGTGTTTGCACGTCCTGTCTGTTTAGAATTATTTGCTAGAACATCCCGCGCCAACCCACTTAACTTTCAACGCTCCTTGCAATTTTCACACTGTGACTTCATATTTATGCTCGTCATACACTCACGCCATGGTGTACCAGTTTTCATATATATCATCTTAACGAAACGTCCGCGACCGAACCACGTACGTGTTATGTAAATTATGACAACTTTAGCGTGCCTACATTTAAATTACGTCCGCGATGCACTATTGTCAAGCTGTCGCAACATTGGTGTTTATGAAATTACTGAAACGGCCGCGAGTGCAGCAAGAACGTGTCATGCAAATCAGTATGCACATGAAATACATGCAATGATTTTTATCTCATGACTTGTCATTTCCATAATGGCTAGACTCTTGTATATGTATATGAACGACTTACCCGACTATATATCTTGTGACAATCACCTTTTTGCTCACGACTGTGTAATCAACCAGCCCATGATCACCGTTTCAAATACAGATACTCTCCCATCTGCTCTTTGAAACCTTGATTAGCGCTGTCGCAAAGAGCTAATGGTTTTAAATACTAAGAAAACTGCGCTAGTTTCATTTACCAGACGCCGAAATTTATCCACCACTAACTATAATATGAATGGCTGGATTGTGTCTTTTCTCAGTGCTATTAAATATATCGGCGTTAGCATTTCACAGAATCTAAATTGGTCTTCTCCCATAAGTAAAATAACTAACAATAATAACAAAGCTCTCAGTTGCCTTCGTCGTAACTTGCTTCTTACCCCTCAATCAATCTAACTACGAGCGTATAAGACAAATATTCGCTAAAATTACAGTACGCATCCGCAATTTTGGACGCACCATAAATACGTTCATCGATGTGGTCCGACACCGCGCACTGAGATTCGACTACTCCTGTTACCTGTTCCATACCAGCGTTACCACCCTAAAAGTAAAGCGGAAATGCATAATCTAGACCTAAGCTGTAACATTACAAGATTACCATGGCATGAAAAATTGCATTACACTTTGCAATATAACTCTCTCATTCAACCAAGCCATTGTACGTCAGCCCGCAGAAGTCACCAAAAGGGCGTCTACCCACCTCCTGCTTGTAGCACAACACACTATCACTCATTTTTTGCTCAGGCAGCCTGGGACTGGAACGATCTTCCCACAACATTTATCTATCATTCCAACACGGTCAACATCAGAAAAGCCATGGAATTAATGTTATATGAACTATATCTTGCCTGCCCACACCCTCATGTAAAACCCTCTGGAAGGCGGCCTTTGAGGTATAATGAATAAAGAAATAAATAAATGCCTTGTCCTATTATTTATGGTATATATCAAGTTAACAGTAGATCGCTGAGACCATCGCGCGTAAATCATGACGTATATGACATACGTGCCACGATTTCAGTGGGTATGATTGCTTAGCGAACTTCAGCCACTTCTCTCTATCTAGCCATCTACCACTTTGCGCTCTCGTGGCCATTTCATTACCTTGATATATATGAAAATATGTCCATCATGCTCATGTGTGCTTGAAGGGAATAAATGACAGGCTGTAACAAAAAATCAGGCCATGAAGTCATATGCGCCGTGATTACATGAAGCAACCATAGTGCTCTCGCGACCGTTTCAGTTTCCCTTGTTATATGCTATAAATGGCATGCCACGGGTATAACAAACATAAATGAAAGGACAGGCATGATCTATACCAGAATATGTGGGTGTGATGAAAAACAAAGAAACGCGAACAGCTCGGCGCCTTGTTTTCATGGCGTTTTGACCTTGTCAGCAATAAAAATATGCTAAATGGTCCTTGCCTGTATCGTGCATACCTCTAACTGCTTTTTATTACCATTCAGGCTACCACTTCTTCAAAAGAAATGCGAAACAGCAGAGCGGGTAGATACCGCACTGTTCGAGTTTCTTTACATCGCGATAGTACGTTTCACTACCTTAGAATATACAAAAGAACATTTGCATTCAAGTGGCATGAAATACAGCAGTCTGTGTTAAAAGACTGCTGATTTGCGAATGATGCATAATAGCTCAACCTAAGAGTTATTGCAGCAATATTTAGGGACTAAATGATCAACAGTGCGACGTTTGTGCTTCACTGAAATTATATCATAAGATAATATTGTTTTAAATATAATTAGTTCCTAGAGCGTGCTCTCCAGATCAGTTCTGTTGTGGTTTCTGCACATGTTGCATTATCTGATTTTTAATAACCTGCGGGTGTCACGCAAACAAACATGTCAGGTTAGAGTACCGCATTGTCTGTTGTCTTGTGTTGTGTTCTTACGTTATAAAAGCTGTCGACGTTGATTTGAATTAGTATTTTGCTGCAATTTCTTCTGTGATGTTCTTTCGCGCTGTTCACTTTGTGTTGTGTGATGGCGCATATAGTTAAGTGTCACCATAATCATCATATTACACTGTTGACCACATTGTGTTTCTCTCCTCCGCTGTTGTGAGTTCTGTTTTAATTTTATGCTGGGTGACATGACTGTCATGTGGCTGTGACGGCGAATGGCGCGAATATGAACCTTCTTAATTGGGCGTAATTATCCCCTTCTAGAAAAATATTTAAATTACAAGCAACACTCACTGTAGAATGATAACGGTGTGCATGGACCTCGATCGTCGATAATGTGGTCGTCTCTGAAACGCCTCGCTTTTTATACACGTCTTATCGAACCTTCCATTGTTATCGCTGGTGCTCGCGTTAGCTCTAGAATAGACACAGTTACACGTGCCATGCCCGTAATCTTACCAAAATAATGTGGAACAGTCGTGAAGATTTCAAGCATTGCGGCACGACGTGCGACGAGTGGTGACAATAGGTTTTTGTGGGCGAAGCCGGATCACATTAAAATGACATAAATATGAACGCGTGGCATTATCTCGTACATTTTTTGAACAGATCACATCATTTGCAGTGAGATAAAACACTTGCCCAATTTCGCTCATCGTAATCAGGACTTGGGGAGCGTCGAGGCTAAAAAATATAGAGCAATAGAACACACGCATGTAAATATTCGCAAATTATCATTGATTTTATTACAACACTTATTAAGTAGAAGCACAAAAAGAACAAACGCCAAAGGAAATGAAATAGACATGACACAGCGCTAGGACCTACCTGTGTGATTTGTCCTTTGTTCTTCTCTAAATAATTATATAATGTCTCAAGTGCGCAATAAATTGTATTTAAGATTACTATACAACTTTGCATTACACTTATTTGCTATCTTGTAAGCTTCTTTGTTTGGCATTAAGATGTACTTCAAGTATCTTGTCAAGTATAAGCTCATATGGAAGTTTCTATTTTAATTGCAGATACTGCTTTCAACATATTGCCAAGGTCACTGTCAAACACCAACATGACATCAAGCGCATGCTCAGTTAGTTGCTACGCTTGTGAGTTTCGGGAGCATGTAGGCTTCCTCGAAGAGTACCAGTGGCTGTCTGCGAAAAAAGCAAAAAAACGCCAGGCCTGCGCGGAAAGCGCAGCACAGCCACAGCGAAAGCTGGAAGAGCTGCATTTCTAGAGCCCGTTTTAAACTTTCTTGTGGCTACTAATACAAATACACTGCCAACGTACCGACTACGCAACAAATCGTGATTTTTGTGAAGTTGGCAAGCACCCACCGTATTATTCGTCATTCTGCGGAGAAGCGAGGTACCATCTGTAAGGCATTACGTGCACTTTGTTGATGCGATGGTTGATGACGATGAAGAAATATGGCTGAGCCCTTTGTAATGAGTTGGAAGCCTTCAACAATGCACTCGTTGCGTAATTCGCATTGTGTGACGCCTCGTTGTTATTTTACTCTTCTACCACACTACGAAACATATGTCAATGTGGTTCCTTCCCCCACATGAAGCCTGTATAGGGTCTTTTTGCAAAGCAGTTTCAAGCACCGGCATGGTTCTAAGGTAGAATACTGGGCAGCCACGCATAGGGCCCACGTTCGAACCTCGTTCAATCCTGGACATTTTACACCGAAACCTGTTATGAGATCATTTCAGCGGCCGTTTTTGTCGCCGTAGTTGTCCGCCGCCGCCGGTGTCCGTAACCACTATCGCTCGAAATAAGAAAAAATGCCAGGATGGAACGAGGTTCGAACCTGGGCCCTCTGCGTGGGAGCCCAGATTTCAACCTCTGAGCCATGCCGGTGCTTGAAACTGCTTTGCAAAAAAGGTCCTATACAGGCTTCATGTCGGGAAGGAACCACATTAACATGTGCAATGTAGCTTGGTAGAAGAGTAAAATAAGCGCCAACCATCGCACAACGCGAGTTCTGTAACGAGGCATTACACAATGCGAATTCAGCAACGACTGGGTTGTTGAATGCTCACAACTCATTACAAAGGGCTCTGCGGTAATTCATCGTCATCAGGCACAGCATCGGCACAGTGCGCATAATGCCTTACATGCGTTTAGCAGGTACCACGGGTCCCCGTAGAATGACGAAGAATGGCACAGTGCCTGCTTCCCTACTTCTCAAAAATTACAATCATTTACAGCGTAGTGGGTTCCTCGCAAAGTGCACTGGTACTGGTTGCCAAGGAAGGCCATAAGCGCATGATCCATTTCCTCGGGGTCTCCATAAAGTTCTTCAGCCCCCCCCCCCCTCTCTCTCTCTCTCCCACGTCAATGTATGCTATACAGCATGGCGGGAAAGGGAAATTGCGACCGGGCGTCACCCAATGCAAATTGCCTAACTGGTGGGCTGTTTAAAGATTCGAACCTATTACAAAGGGCTGAGCCATATTCTTCATCGTCGTCAGTCCTCGCGTCAACAAATGCACATAATGTCTTACAGACGTGTAGCTGGTGCCTCGCTTCACCGCAGAATGACGAATAATGGCTTAGTAGGTGCTTCCCAACTTCACAAAAATTGTTATTTATGGCATAGTGGGTACCTTGTTAGTGTACTTGTAGTAGTAGCCCCAAGAGAGCTTACAATGGGATCTAGAAACGCCGCTCTTTGCATTTTGGCATATTCCCATCCAAACCTGCGTCATTGTAGTGACGCAGGTTTCCACTGCATACCAGGTAGACGCATGCCAGATAGAACACCTCACATCACGTAGCTTGCATTGCGATAAAACGTTTCCCAACTTGGACCAGCAACGGCCGCTTCAGGGCATGTGGCGGGCCCGGGATTAAAATAGTATAGTGCTGCATTAAAAAATGCATACACGCAAATAATCAGAAGTTAGTACATCTTTATTGGCAAGACCTATAAACTATCTTTAAATAATAAACAAATGCCCCCACCTCCCCGAAGGGAATCGTGAGGAAATGCGAATGCATTTCTTGCGCCGAGAGTACACGGCGTAGTAATTTTAATGGCGTAAATTATTGACGACACGAAGATTTGTACCGTAACCATTTATTTACACATTCATGAGCACCTGTTTGTGTTGTCATTGTACCTGACGGCCGTAATCTCAGCCTTGTGGTCGCCGTTGGCGTTTCACAGCGGCGTCTCGAGCACACATTTCCCGATGTTCTTGAGAGGCGCCCAGCCAGTGAACGGTCGAGAGTGAGGCGCGAGCGGACGGGAGAGTGGGACGCAGGGAGGAGAGAGAGCGAACGGCGCGAGAAGGAGCGGCGAAGCACTGCACATACCCTCTCCTACACTCTCGCAACACATGCTCCGGTTGCTATGGGCGAGGATAAGCGCGCGAGCCCGCACCTGTTGCTATGTATCAACTGATCGCCAGGAAGTTTTACTGTAGCCATAAAATAGTTTGAGACGTATATATCGTGAAATGGTCAGTGTAGCTGGCGACAAAGTCGCAAGAAAGCTCATTTTCGCGTATGTTTAGTCGTAAATTAGACACTGTGGTGGTCCTAAGAAAATTTATGCTAAATAGTGCATTTATTAGCAATATTAGCTGTCTACTGACTGAGGAACTTTGATCAAATTACTTTTTGTTACGAAGTAAGCTCGCCTTTTACTTTTCCATAAAATATATTATCACAATGCCACTCTCCAATCACTTTGTTCAGCCACCATCATTCACATCTGCTCGTAGGGATCATTGTCATAAAGTGAAGGTCTCGTTTTGTAACACTGTCGCTTGCGCGCAGTCATTCCTACCAAAAGCTCAGTAGAATGGAATAACCTGCCATCATCTATAGTGCACATATGCCATCCAATTCTTTTCAAACATGCTGTTGTGAACGTGATCTAGAGTTGTAAATTTCCGCCTTTTTTGTCTTCTTGTTTGGTGGTCTGAGCTCGTGCCCTTGTACTTTCTTATCATTACAGAATCGTACCTGACTTACTCAATCTAGCGGTACGTTTTGTATAATCAGTGCTGAAATCAATGTTATGCTTTTCATTTTTCTTAATTGTACACTCATACTGTATTCACTTGATTGATTGTTATGTTTCTTTTGCTTTGTTTTTTTTCTCTTCGCACCTTGTTCCGTGTTACGTATAATCGTGTACTTTCCCCTCCCCTCTATAATGTACTGTAAGTACATTGGGGGTATTTCAAATAAATAAATAAATAAATAAATAAATAAATAAGAAAAAAATCCCCACCTTGTCCACGAAGTGAATTATGTTAGAGGAGCTTGCTCGGATATAATAGGGTCGACCGTGAATACCCAGTAATATTCCCCTACTCTCATATAAAGTGGTGACATGTTGTTATAGTAGCGAATGTGGTCAGGTTGTTGTCGGTCCACAAGCGGTCGCAGACCTTGCAGCTGTGGCTGAACGTGTGGTCGAGGAAATCGCGTATGCAGCGCGTGTCGGCGCCAACACCTTCAGGTAGCGACCGCTTTCGGCGCTTGGCAGCAGCATTCCGAGGCCGTACCTTTTCGAGGTTCTCTTCCTGCCGCTTCCGCGCTGCGTCGGCTTCGCGGGCTTGTGCCTCGGAGTCCGCACGACGCTGACGTCTCTCATCAGCCCCGCGAGATCTCACCGCAGGGTCTTGGCGGCGAGCCCGCAATGCTGCTGCTTTGCGAGACCGCCGCTTCGCCGCCTTGCCTTCTTCGTTCGTGTTATTTTTATCAAAGCGCACTCACTGTAGACAGTCGAAAGAGAGAAGAAGCGCGCAGTTGTGGCCCTCTAGCGGTCTCCTATCAAACTACAGAACGTGCCGGAGTCGAGCGAGCGCCGCATGCTACAGTTGGCTATGTTATATGTAGTTTTGCCTGCGTTAATATATAACCAAGACACTCGAAGAACAAGATGAAGAAGACTTCTCTTTCGCGTGAGCGTGCGCTGAGATGGTTATACTTTACCTGTGTTACGCCAAGCTAGCGGGAGCAATGAGATCTAGCGGCTACGGCGATGGACAAGCCCCGAGCATCCTAAAATATTTTTAAAGTTGTGTTCTGCCTGTGTCCGTTCTTGCTCGTGTTTTGTCTTCGCAGGAACGCGTGGAGCGGTAAGTACAACATAGGTGGGCGCCAGGTTCGTCATGGAGCAGCTACAAAAAACATTAATCAATTTGCCAGTCCCTATTTTTATACTTTATTCGAGAGTATTGGCCTGAGTCAACGAGAATTGTATTTAACCACATGCAGCTCTCCACTGAAGGCCGGCAAGTGCATAGTGTTCTTATGCAAAAGCAGCAAGTGACACTGATGCGTGCAACACCCGGTTGCCTGCGCAAATATTTAAAAGTTGCATGAACACTAGGAATAACAAAAATGTCTGTTGCTGTAATATGAAATACATGTTTTAGTTTTGCACCAACTCACGGTCACTGGTCAAGCGTCGACAATTACACTTATTTCATTTACAAATATACTGATCACTTACATCAGATTGCGTTGATTCATAACTGCAACTTACTCGATGTGTTAAAGCAACAAATCTGTTTTTTCCCCACTTTTAAATATTTGCGCCGGCAACGGAGTGTTGCACGCATCGGTGTCACTTCGCGCTGTTGCGTAAGCACACTACGTCGGCCTTCAGTGGAGAGCTGTATGTGGGTAAATGCATTCTAGCGGGTTCACATTTCTCGTTGACTCAGGCCAATACACGCTAGTAAATTATTCAAATAAGCACGGGCAAAATTATTATGTTGTCTAGTTGTTGCGCGACGAACGTCGTGCCCTCGGAAGTTGTACTTACCGCTGGATTCGTTCCAGCGAAGACAAAACACGAGCAAGAACAGACACCGGCAGAAGATGACTAAAAATATTTTTCTTACTTAAACCACAAAGTAATTTTGCCGAACTTTCTGAGTCAGTAGACAACTAATATTGCTGCTAAATGCATTATTTTGCATAAATTTTCTCGGACCACCTGAATGTTACATTTACAACTAGACATCTGCGAAAATGAACTTTGTTGCAACTTTGTCGCCAGCTGCACACACGATTTCACGACACATACGTCTCAAACTTTTTTTTTTGGCTACAGTAAAACTTCCTGACGATCAGTTGATACTAAATATTACAGTTCCCTGAATGTCGCATTTCTATGAAAAACTCCCCAATATGGGCCATATTAGAAAGAAGAGGTTTTTTGAAAACGCGTTTTACGAGCTACAGTTTTTCAGCTTTCCGGAAAACTTCACATGCAGTTTACGGCACTTAAAAATTTTCTTCGCCAAATATATTTTGGCGAGACACTTCTTGCTTTAGATAGATAGTCTTCAATCTTTTGTTATTCCAATCGCAGATGGTTATGTCATTCAAATCGCAGATTAAATTTGCAGAAGGCTAGGCCTTTTGGCCTGGCATGACCCAAATACAGAAGAGTGGTAAGCTGGGCTAGTTGGTAATGATCCATACTTATTGTAACTCTCTCGCTTATTGCCCTCTCTCGCTTTTTCCTGCCCTTTTTATTGCCTCGTTCTTGCAATAAAACTTCAGTTGATAGTCTGCGCTTGTTTGTCCTTTTCTCGCCCTTCATGTTTCCGTCCGTTGTTTGCGCAGTTACAATAAGTATTGACCCAAATATTACTATTATTGGGGGGGGGGGGGGCGGTCACTTCCAAAAATAGGAATATGATCGTGGGAGACGCCGGTAATTTTGAGCTCTTTGGGTTCTTTAGCTTGCATCGAAATGTAAACGCATAACCCTCTAGCATTTCGCGTGTGTCAGAACGCGGCCACCGCGGCCGTTATTCTATCCCGGGCCTTCGGGCCAGCGTTGAACAGCATAACCACCCAAACAAGCGAAGGGTGCCAGGGATCATTCTCTAGTTACAAATATTCTATGAAAAACGCATTCCATGTACAGGTTGCACTATAGCTGCACAATAGAAGAGCGAAAACAGATTAAGTGGAAGGAATGTAAATATTTTGTATTGGCGCTAAACGCTTACTCAGTGGCTCTCTTACTCCGTTACGGTGGCCTAGTGGGCATGGTGCTCGAGTGCCGACCCGAAGGTCGTGGGATAAGATCGCGGCACTGGCGGCCGCAATTCGACTGAGGCGAAATGGTCAAGTCCGTGTACATCGTTTTAGTTGCACGTTAAAATAATAATAATATCTGGGGTTTAACGTCCCAAAACCAACATATGATTATGAGAGACGCCGTAGTGGAGGGCTCCGGAAATTTAGACCACCTGGGGTTCTTTAACGTGCACCTAAATCTAAGTACACGGGCCTCAAACATTTTCGCCTCCACCGAAAATGCAGCCGCCGCGGCCGGGATTCGATCCCGCGACCTTCGGGTCAGCAGTCGAGCGCCATAACCACTAGACCACCGTGGCGGGGCAGTTGCACGTTAAAAAAAAACTGTAGATGGTGAAAATTTTTCGTAGCCCTCCACAACGGCGTCCCTCATAATTATATCATGGTTTTGGCACGTGAAACCCTAATAGTAACACTTATTAGTGGCACTCTTCTGCTATTCTTGCTTTGTGAAATGAAGTTTCTAAAGTATCAGTTCATTATTTATCCCCTCTGCCGCGCCGGCTCGATTGTGTTCTGTAGCTCATTTTATTTTTGGTCACATCTTGAATACGATGGGTTATTCATCGTATTTTGTTGACTAGTGCTTGCTCTTCAGGCCGTGTTCCGTATGAATGAGTCAATAAGCACGTGTGATGCCAATATACGTTTGTTAATGTTGATTGCCCGACTGATATATACACATGTGATTCCAGAATCATTGCAAGACCACGTAAAACACTTTCTCAGAATGTCAGTATATATTACAAAGCGTTTAGTGAAATCGACTCTTGAAATGAAATTCGTATCAGATTTGTGAACTTCTTAGGTTTTCCTTGCAAAAAATACATATTTGTTGCCTAATACGCACGATTTGTTTGGATAGGTAAGAACTAAGAGGGACAACTGAGGTGTAAAAAGTAGAACAGCACAGGTAGCGCTAAAATACAAAGACATAAGCCAGAAACCTATACACGAGATTAGCGCTTTTTTATGTTCCTGACTTGTGTATGTATTTTTGTGCCACCTCCACTATTATGCCTTCTTGCAAACTCGCCCTGATTTCCGTTCTTGTATGACGTAATCTGATATATCCCTCTATTGACATTTGAAACAGATTTTCGTAGCGTGCTAAGTCAGGAATTCTTCACTAAACCTTCTGTGATAATATTATTGAAATCATACAAAACACTGAAGTCTAAAGAAATTTATGATAGCGCAAATTTAAAGGATTTGTAACGAAAACCATGCTTGTTTCTAAAGTATATATTCACTTGTGGAAAGCCAACAATTTTGCTCTAAGGTTTACATATTGTGCAAGTGCGCTGTCGAGATAAGCAGCCGTTCTTAGTACTCAAAATTCATATTGATTATCTTGACATTGAGATAAAAAGAATGTCTTCGTGCAATTATTCCTATGCCATTTTCTTTACTCAGTATATTTGGCACATCGACTTGTAATTTCACTTTTATTTTCTTACGTGGTGTACCAGGTGGTCCAGCGCGACGTAGTGAATTTTGTACAGATGGCCATATTCCAGGTGTGGTAAGAACTGTGTAGCGATAAAGTTTTTTCTTTTATGTACCGCGACACTTATCCAATAACGGTGCACCGTCGACCAAGGAGATTGTTGAGAACACCATGAAGGAAAAGACATATTGCATGAGTAACCATTGTGGATCCCTTCTAAAATTATAGAAATTGTTCTTTTCAAATAGAAGACTGTGAATCATCATTTTTGTGTATTTTCCCGTGCGTTGTTGGTTGGTTCTGTTTTCTTCCCGTTTATGACGGCATTCACATGTTATTTGCCACATACAATAAAGCATACACTGTTATAGGATTCTAATTGCACCCTCTCGTGTCGATTGTCCCTTTTCCAAGATATACCCGAAAGACGTCGTGTATCTTTTTATGTGGGATTAACGCAAAACATAGAGGCGATACAAAACCGTGCTGTCCGTTTCATCTTATCTAATTATCATAGATCATCCAGCATAACTTCCATGAAAACGTCGTTTACTTGCTCTTCTCGGGAAACATCCTTGAGTATGTCTTTATCATAAGATTTATTACAATAATACCCATCGTTTTCACTGTTGATACATGCCGCATCTTTCATATCAATGCATCTCGATCATCGTCAGTAGGTCCAGGTGCCCAAGAGTAACACAATTACCCATTCATTGTCATTTTTACCTAAGACTGCTTGAGAATGGAACCATCTTCCTGGGTCTGTGAAAAGCATCCATGGCCCCATACATTTTAAAAATGTCTTGTTAAATAATTAATCACCTAGAGTCAGCCGTTGTGAAATTTTCTTTTTGATGTACTGCTGCGAGTTGCCTTCTACATTTACTGTGCGTACCAATGTACTTATGTTGCTTATTAGGTTATGTACTACTGGTATGTCGTGTAGCCCTTGTTATGTTCTATAATATTATTTTTGCTTATTATTGGACTGTTTCATGCATGTGTGATAGCTCCTCCCCTCTGAAATCTACTGTGTACCCTGAGGGTAAAATAAAATGAAAATGAAATGTGAGCATAAAGACAAAACACTTGCCGGGCTTGAGCTCCGATTGAAACTATGGTAACTTTCGAAGAGTCCAGCCTGTAAAGAGGATAGTACGAAACTCAAGAATGAAGAGCGCCTGCATGCACATACTGACAAACAAAAGTTGACTTCAACAAAAGACTTTCCAAACCATTAGTAATTGTGCAGTGACCAGTAATGCACAAAAGAAAAAATGCCCCCGCCTCCCCGAAGAGAATCGTGAGGAAATGCGAATGCATTTTTTGCGCCGAGAGTACACGGCGTAGTAATTTTAATGGCGTAAATTATTGACGAGACGAGGATTTCTACCGTAGCCATTTATTTACACAATCATCAGCACCTGTTTGTGTTGTCATTTTACCTGACGGCCATAATCTCAGCCTTGTGGTCGCCGTTGGCGTTTCACAGCGGCGTCTCGAGCACACATTTCCGGATGTTCTTGAGAGGCACCCAGCCAGCCAACGGTCGAGAGTGAAGCGCGAGCGGACGGGAGAGTGGGGCGCAGGTAGGAGAGAGAGCGAACGGCGGGAGAAAGAGCGGCGAAGCGCTGCACCTACCCTCTCCTACACTCTCTCGCACCACATGCTCCGGTTGCTAGGGGCGAGGATGAGCGTACGCGCCCGCAGCTGTTGCTATGGGAGAGGGAGTGAGATCGGAGAGATAACACCTGCCGGCGCGCGGACAACGCCGGATGCCTTACATAGCCCGACCAAGAAATGCATTCGCATTTAAAAGTCACATTGCGTGGGCAGACGCTAAATGCGCACGCTGAACACTAAATGTCCTGGAAAGGTTTGCAGTTGGAGAGGAAACAGCGGAAATATTTCTATTCATAGTGCCGACGATGACTTGAGTGACGTGATCTTTTATTTTGATAATCATGGATCTGCACGGCGTACATTATGTACCATTGCTTCTTGGTGGCGTTAATAGATGCAATGTCGTGCTCGTATTATTTTCGCGATTACAGGTAAGTGCGCTTTGTTCCATTGAATGAGCAATAAAATGCATTGTATGTCTGCCTTTGTCTCTGTTTATGCTAAACACAATGGCGTCTGCCTCTTTGTAAGGGAATGACACAATAGAGCACCCTTGCGGCGGGCGCTGCAGGACCGCTGTTCTATCCTGGTATTTCTCCCTCTTACTCCTATGCCCCCCTAGCTTCCAAACCATTGCCCTGCACACTCTTCACTGCAACAAATATATGTATATATGAGGGGGCCAATTCCTTTATAAATAGTCTGGACACTTGTACATTTTCCAGTGTTGTGCTAAAGAAACCGCCTTACTCTCGGTAGACCGTGTTATTATTTTCTAAGGCTACCATATTTATAAAGGGCCGCACGGACTATTTACTTCTGGCCACGTGACAATGCCTTTTATATTCCACGCCAAATCATCATTCTGTACACTATTGAAGTTTTATTCAACTTTTCACTCTACTTTTCAAATAGCCATATGCAGCATGAGCACAATGTGCTTATCTGTAAAAATCGGTTGCCAAGTAATAAAATACATCAGATTACATCTGCTCCTGTCATATTTCCTGTGCTTTGTTTTTGGAATAAAAAATACAGCCAGCTCCACGCCGTGAAATCCGTGGGACAGCGAATCTGTAAGGGTGCGTGTATATGTGATTGGCTGGCGAGGTCACGTGGTGTCGTAAATCCGCCGCTAAATTTGAAGTGCGCGTATTTACGCATGATTGGGCATCGACATCACTCGATCCAAGTGACCTGGCAATGGTGTTTCAGCGAACGCCTCACGTCACGTGATTTGCAGTCAGTGCAGCCTCAATCCTGCCAGGTGTCCGCTTCCTATTATCTACATGAGTCTATTACGCGTCCAGGTTCCGTGTCGTTTGTTTCATTACAATACAATGGGCGTCTACGGAATGTAATTAATGAAAATGACCACTGCTTTCTCAGTACTATGTACTAAAAGTCATTTACATTATCGTTTTGTTTTACATATTTGAATAAAACCACCACCATCATTATCACCGTCACTTTTTTGACCATTTATTTAATTATTTCGTCAATCCTATAACTCTGGTCACGTGACCTGCGCGACTCCTACTACTATCAATACAAGGAGAATGAGCAGGGTGACACAAGGTTCACTAAGAGACCTTGGCTGCAATAATTTTGATAGATGACCTTCACTCATGATTTCGCTGCAAAATCATTTGTGGTGTTGCTGAAACCTGCTTCCTTCTTTTGTTTTGTAATAGCTATTCGTATTTGAACAAACATAATGAACCATGCATTTTTTTGTACCAGCGCTAAAGCCTCCAGTCATGTTGAAACTCTCCTTTGCTCTGTTTACAAGCTAGACATTCTGTGGTAACATCATCGCATGTCTATGTTAACATAGTTCGCATTAGGATAAAAGACGTACCCCGCTAGGACCAGGAATGCTTTCTGGGGGCCTTAACATGGGCGGAGACTGAAAAGGGAAAAGCATGACAATCAAGGATGAGATATACACCCACACACACAGGTAATAATAAGTGCATAATTATTTTAACAGCTCTATTTGCAAACTTGCAGTAAAAAAAACCGGTGTCTTTACTAATATCCTACAAGACACTCTTTTGAATCGGCGTATGTGTAGCCGCACATTACTTCACCAACAACGGCCCACCGTTTAAGCGTAAAGAATGCAAACTTTTTTGTTGCCGCTGGACGATTTATTACCGCCTTTTATTTCGTACTGTTGCACTATAAAGAGAATTTTCCAAACTGTCCATGACCTTGCCTCATGCCCTCTGTACCCTTCATGATGGCGTCCGTGCTGTTTCAACTGTCTCGCATAGGTCATTTTTTTTTCTGGTGATTTCACGCATGGGATGTTGTATTCATATAATTTTGTCTACTGTCATTACGTGTTCTTTATTTTTAGCGGGTGTTGATCTCGAATCATTGAAAATGAGCGCGTGATGCCCGTTTGTATTTAATGTTGTTTATAAAATGACAAGTCACCGTACATCAACATACGCTCACCACATCGTGCAGCACAAACACGCGCCTGATCGCAGTACGAATAGTGGTGGAAATGCGGAGCTGATGGCCTCGCCCGCCTCCATTCCTTCATCGCACCGATTTTGCCTTCACACCGCTTTGCTATTCTGTAACATACATGGATATGATATGCTTTACCCTCCTCCATCCTCCTTTCTCTCATTCTCTCCATCACTTCCACTTCTAACTCTCTTGTCATACTATACTACATGTGGCTGTGCTATGCTATTTTTCTATACTTTCTAATTCTTTCTATCTCTATCTTTCTCGCTCTCTCTCTCTTAGTCTTTCTTTCTGTTCTTCGTCTTTCTATCTTTCTCTTTTTCTGTATCATTTTTGGTACTCTCGCCTATACCAACGCAATCATATGATTCCGATAAATGCTTCTTCTGCTCCCGTGACTAGATAGCCAGGTGGTTACGACGCTCGCTTTCGAACCGTAAGTACCCGTGTTTGCATCCCGCCTCGGCAAGAAATCTTATTTCGTTATATTTCTTTCTTCTGCTCCTCCTATCCACTTCTTATGTGCTCTATACTCCTTTCCTTCCTATTTTCGAGTTCACCGAGCAGAGCACCTGCTGTACTCGGCAGCGGGCACTGCCCAATTCCCGTGGAAGATACCCACCCGAGTTCCTGCGCATATTTTACATAGGAACGGCAGTTTAAACGACTCGGCTGTTAAAAGAGATAATTATAATCACGGTTCTAACCGGGATCGAACCCAGATGTTCCGTGCCGTGGCAACTGGCCTACCACAAAGCCACGCCACTGTTCGAAACTGCTTCTGAAATGACCTAAATGATTCGTTATGTCGGGCATGAAGTCATAGTGCGAGTTGGAATGTTGTGCGGAAGAACCGTGGAATCGGACCAGGCGACGCGCCACGTGAATTGTGGAACATTGGTTGGTTGAATGCTGCCAACATGATTGAAAAGGCCGATGTATAATTCATCATCATGACCATCACTCTCCACATCCTTAACTAAGGCGTTCACGTCACTCGAGAAAAGGAGGAGGGAGACGACCTCCTGCAGGCTTCGTGGAATGAGAACGTTCGCGCAACGGCTGAATGAAGGGCCGTGAAACGGACAGGGTCTTCGCCTTTTCACTTATGCGCATCTCTAGGTTTCTGTGCTGCCCTTATTTAAAATGCCACCCCACAATCACAGCAGAATTACTTTCAATAATTTCTTAAAGTGTTCGGTAAGATCGCCAAGTTTCTATTAAAGGGTACTATTGAAGTGGCTTGCGCATGATGACAAAAGAACTCCACACAAATACTTTTTAACATGAATATTTGGGCAAGTTGGCACTTCATTGTACACGGCATTAGGAGAGCAAAAAAACAAAAGAAGGACGAAGATAGGGAGCGCGTACAACTGAGACACAGATCAGCGCTAGTGTGTCTGCTCGCTTCATCATTCGTGGATATACAGTCGTGGCCCATGACACCAGCATACTGTTCATATTGAAGAACGAGGAAGGGCAAATGAGCAGTTGTAAGCATTCTGATAGTTTCTTCAGTTGGGTTTAAAGAAAGGCATTGCAAGCATTCTATGTGAACAATAATTCAAGAGCACTTTCATTGCTGTTTAAATGCAATTACGGAATAACTGAGGCCGAAAGTGATTTCTTATAGAGTGTATTCGAAGTACTTGGACCAAAATTCAGCCGCCTTAGAGAAAGTGCACTTTCCAATTGTGGAGTGATGAAATTTCTGTTGCGAAAATCACTGATTATGCAATAAGTTTCCTAACGAAACTGCTGATAGTTGGTGGGTCAGCATTGGCATTGATTATGGCGCTGTCTGGAGAAGAACAGACGTATTTGTGCTTTTTCTAGTGGGCCATTTCGCTTGTTGACTTTATTGGCACATATACGTTCAATTTTGTGAGTGCGGTACACTGCATTTATATAGGTCATTCCAATGTGTCTGTTATACTGCTATCATATACCAGATATATATCGATGGATTATTGCAACAACCAACAATCACCTTCGCACGAAAGGGGTTCATCGTGCTTAAAGAAACTTAGCACCATTATATTGTCCCTTCTACCTATCCTGTATATTCGATATTTTGGTATCAGAATAAACTCCTAGTGCCTTGTCTCCCTTAGGGTAAAAGGAAGCTTTTTATTTTTTTACAGATGTAAAATTTGTGTATCCTGTCTGGTTTACTGCCATACTACTTCTTTAGTCAGGGCGTACACTGGGTTCTTTTGTTTCATCCATGAGTTTAGGTCGCGTAGAGGTTTCTTTCACGGCATTGTCAGTGGCTGTCAGTGACCGAAGAATATGCATGCGCTCTTTTCCCGCAACTGTCATGTGGATAACACCTAACCGTCGCCCACGTTCACGACAGAAATGTCACTATAACGTTTCTTAGTCAGAATATTACGAGTGACCGCATTTCTTCCTATGTAAATAATTACGATGCAAAATTTCCGCGTCTATCGGCTAAATATGTACATAATACCCTACGTACTGTGAATAAAACGGAAGTCAAATAAGATTAATTCAGTATTAAGTGCTTATTAAAATTTAATGCTAGGTTGAGTCGATTTCATGGCTTAGTAACTGTCGCATTTATAAATTTGCGTGCCAAAGCTTTTGAATTGGCAAAGTATGTACTCTACCCTATGATATCATGAGATTGCGAAGGCAAGGAATATTAAGAGACGGCATGTGCATATTATTTGCATGATATGTATAATGATAAGGGGGGGTGAAACGAAAACGCAAGAAGAAGTGGATACTTAGAGGGACCGAACCTTCAAAATTCGAATTACGGGTGAAACTTAGCACCCATATGCTACGGTGGCAGTGGGTACCTCGCCCACATTTATGTACATATTTCCACGTGTCCCCTCGCAGCAATTATTTTTCTCATTCTACCCCACCACAGCACAGATAATTTGCGAATTTTTCTCAAGCGATAGAGGAAATAATTTAGCCTGTGCCCAAGCTTTGGCGACTGCGTAAAGAGGCATTTTGTGTTGTGTACGGGTTAAAGATTAGTCGCATAGATTGAATCAGGCTGAATTATCGGACCGTCAGCTCTGTTTGAAAACAATTATGCAAGCGTATTTGTATTCGTTTCCGTATATCGAAGAATTACAAAAATTGCTTCCGCCATTTTGCCTAGTCAACATTAAAAGCATTGTCGGTTTATGCAAATCTACAAGTAAATTTTTCTTATTCTTACAGTACTTACGAATACATACAACTCATTAAAAATGTCATGAAACATTCGACGGCGAATTTCAACACACGACAAGTGTAGAATCGTTTGTTGAGCTTGGTAAAAAAGGCAAATACCCTTTGCTACATTTAAACAAAAAGAACAGTCGACAGACACCAACGTAAATGCACGTATTACGTATGCTGCTTTCAAATTTAATATTACGGTGGCTTGCCGAAAAATCAGTGTTGAAGCCTAATACACAAAAATAAAGTTTTGTCTGGTTTAATATTGAAGCGTACCGAATTAGCACTTACATCTCCTAGCATATTGAACAAAGCCATGTAACGTGCATATTTCTCAGAAGCTGGAGAACTTATGCTGTATATGAGAACAGTTAAGTGATGTTGGACTGAATTTTCGTGATAAAGCATGAACTGTCTTCATAATCCTTCAGAAATCTTTATAAGGAATCCTTATTAGAAATAACATTTACCGCCTCAGTCACCATATATCACTAGTTTGATGAACACTAAAAAATTTGTACACAATGCTGATACAATCCAAAAAGAGCAATCGCGATTTTAGCATTGCGCTCTGCTAGATACCACAAAACAGGGTACACACACGATAGAAAAAACGGTGTGCTAGCAACAAGCTCTCGTTTATTGTACGCGGTCGCCTATAAATATTACCGTACATCAGCAAAAGAAATCAACAATCTACACGCCCGGAAAAATAATTGGTGCAAAAACGTCCACAATGAAAAATAAAACGAATAAAAAACATATTGCTATGCCAAGAGAACTCTCAGAATGGCAGGGAAGCTACTGCGTAATTGCCTAACGGGTCATTTAGAGCTAATACGATTAGTATCATGTTTTTCTGCGGCAGGAGGGAAGAGTATGGAAATCGTTTCTCATGACATAACATTGATGGTTTACGACTTCTTTTATGGCAGCCAGTCAAGTAGCCTTGACTTTAGCAGGAAGTCTGCTATATCTGAATGACGTGGAGAAAATAATGTCCCTGCTCGCTTGCAATAATGTTTTTATTTATGAATACTTTTCTCGACATATGCCCATGAACAATTTCAAGTCTCAGCTCAAGCCATCGCACCTGTTTACATGAAGTTTGCAAGGCATGCTGCACAACATACACTAGCTGCCTCCCCTTGAGTGTACATGCGACTGTGCTTAGACACTTGTCGAAAAAATTACGTTACATTTCTCAGTTCTACTGACCAAATGAACCGACATGTAAGCGCTGTTGTTTCGTCACATTACAGTGAGCTTATGACATTCTCAAAAATATTCCCAGCATGTTGGGTTCCGACGAGGATCCGGCAGGTTGGTACAAATTTTTACTTGTAATTGCATGAGTAGATAACAAATTTTGGAAAGCAGATGTCACACAAGAGAGAGACAAACGCACCGGGGCGATCCGGGGTTATGTTAAAAGTTAAGAAAATCCTGCGGATTTGATAACAATGGGCATGAAGAAGAAACATTTGTAGTTCACAAGAACTTGTTGCTGGGGCGAGGTGGTGCATCTTAACACAAGCAGGTTTAACTGCGCTACCTGACACACAAGTAGTTTTTACGTGTGTGTGAGGTAGCGCAGTTATCCCCTTTCACGTAAAGTTGAAATAGTTACTGAACAGCCAAATATAGTGAAAGGCTCCACGTGGCTCATGAACGAAAAACAAAGGCCTGATTATGACACCATGCTACAATAGGACAATGATGACAGCAAAGACGATGAAAAGATTCTGGCAAGCCAACCCACCACCACGAGTCAACAAAAATAATCGATGTTAACAGGTTCAGATCATGTAAAACACATTGCGAGATGTAGCAAGGGTGATGCGCTACATTAGAAATCTAAGAAGGAAAGGTTCGCTAATAGGTTCGCTAACAGAAGAATTATATAAGGCAGAGTTTCTGCTGATAAAGCAGGAGCATAAGACGTTACAAAATGCAGTGACATGAATAAATCACACGAAAAAACTGTACGGCACTGACATCTTCAGGGACAATCAAGGTATGCTAAGTGTGCAAGGGAGGCTTCAATGGAGTGGTTTAAGCTTTGAGGAAAAGCATCCCATTGTTTTGCGAAAGACAGTCGCTTGTCAGGACTCTTCTACGTCATGCGCAGAAAATAACCATGCACGGTGGAGTTGCGTCAACGTTGATGCATTTAAGGAAGAAGTTTTGAATTGTTCGTGGCGGACAGATGGTAAAATACGTTATAAAGAGATTACCACGTGTAGGAGGTTTAATTCCCGATCAATGACAAAGAAACGGCACAACACCCAGCTGACAGGATAACGAATACGAGGACATTCGGCATAGTTACTATGGACTTCGCTTGACCGCTAAATGCTGGAGAGGAGAAAGGCAGCAACAGTACGAAGTTCTAGTTTGTGATATTTACGTATGCAGTCAAAAGGGCTGTACAACTGGAGTTTGTCAAGAGGATGTCAAGTGAAACGTTTATACAAGCACTCCCTAAATTCGTAGCTGAAAGATGATTGCGTACAAACATTTATACTGACAAAGCAAGAGCGCCAGAGAAATTCGAGAAAGAAATAAAGAAAATAATAAAGATGGAAGACGAAAGAGCGCAACAGTATACCTGCTACCTGCAAGTAAAATGGTAGTTAAGTGCATAGTTAAGATGGTATCCATAGTGATTAAGATGGTATCCGATTGTTGTGAGCCTCCCCTTTTGCGCATGTCTGTACCTATGTATTGCATTGCACAAAGCGTTATCTGTTTGCGCTCCCCTTAACCCTCCCCTTGTGTTTCCTTTGTGCGAAATAGCCATAGAAGTGGCTTCTGAAAGGAGATGCTTCTGCTCAGAAGCACGTAAAAGAACACTAGGAAAATGCAAGGCAGAAAAGATATTCCCAAGTAAGGATGGACAAGCGAGGTCCTGCTTGCTTCGGACATCTGAAAGAAAACTGGTCAAGAGACTGATCCAACTGTCGTATTTGCTCGAAGGCTGTTCCGGTTGAATCTGCCCGGCAGTACGACGTTGGAAACAGATTCAAGATGGACCTGGGGTTAAAAAGACAAGGTTGCCAGGTGCACGCTCTATATTTTTTATGCTTCTCGTTCTGACTAGAATAAACCGAAGACATGTCGGTTCTGCGGTCTGTGTGGTCCTTCTGAAATACCTGTATCTGCGTTCCTTCCTGGCTTTCCGTCGGGTATAAGCAAACCAATATAGAATAAAGCAAGTTATTGTTTAAATCATTTTCTTCGTTCAGTAAATACTTAGTAAGGTAAAAACACATATCATAAATGGCTGTAATATACCACAAAAATTTTCCGCAATGCAAAGATACTTAATCAGTCTATCTACAAATTAAACTATAGCATAGTGACACGGCTGTATAGATAAAAGACAATGACGATGGGGAGGTTTTAGAGACTCTAGCTAGTGGGGCAGGAGGTTTCAAGAAGAAAGACAAAGAAGACGTTCGGCTGTACAGCTGCTTTTGAACACGCTGTCTCGCTGTTGCAAGTTGTTCTTGTCCTTTGTTCGCGTTGCACCGCGACACTGGTGGAGGTGCTGGGTGTGATGCAGTGGGAGTGTGATGCTCCACACTCCCACTGGGAGCCGTTCATCCAGCCCGGACGCACCTGCCGCAACTCCCGTGCATCGCTTCAGCCGTCGGCTGCGAGGCCTCGCTCCCGAGCTCACCCCCTCGCAGGAACCCGCCCCAAGCCGCCGCTCACCCCTACCAATGGCCAACCCCAGCCCTCAACAAGTACTCCAAGGCTGCGGTTCTCACAACCCATCTCAGGTAACACTTTTTCAACCACTGGTGCCTGATCGGTTTGGAGGTGGCGCACATGAAGACGTTGAAGACTGGCTTGAGCACTATGAACGTGTTGCCAAGATTAACCAGTGGTCTGCTGAGCAGAAGCTCTCCCGTGCCTATTTCTACCTTGACGACAGCGCTCGTACGTGGTATGAAAACAGAGAAGGCAGTCTGTCAACATGGAGCAACTTTCGACAGCAGATGATTGACACCTTTGCCAATGTCGACCGACGGGACCGTGCCCAGCAACTACTAGAGTTACGGGTTCAAAAACCCAATGAATCAGTCGCGATGTTTGCCGAGGACATGGCCCGTCTCTTTCGTAGAGCCGACCCGCAGATGACTGATGATAAGAAGTTGCGCTACCTCATGCGCGGCGTAAAAGAGCAGTTGTTCGCTGGACTTCTGCGCAACCCGCCAAGCACCGTAGCGGACTTTATCAAGGAAGCTACGGCTATCGAGCGGGCACTTCACCAACGATGCCGGCAGTACGATCGCTTGTCCAGCAGCGCCCAAATTCATGCCGCCGCCATGACATTTGACAATCATGACTCCTTGCGTGACTTGATAAGAGAGATTGTTCGGGAGGAACTGCAGAAGTTACGGACGCCGGTAGTGGAAACACCCATGGCGTCTGTAGTTGAAGTCGTCCGCGACGAAATCCGCCAAGCATTCTCGGCGGCTGACACTGCTCACGAGCAGCGTCCCATGAGTTACGCAGCCGCCCTTCGGCGCTCCCCACCCGTCCCGCCGTCGTACCGCCAGGCGTCTGCAGCCATTCCTTGTTCACCGCCGCAAGAGGACACACCGAGGTGCCCTGCCGTCCAGCCGCCATACGACCAGCCGTCTGCTGGCATGCCACGGCCTTCGTTCCAAGAGGAGTCGTTGCGACGTCCACAGCTTCGCAAGACAGACGCCTGGCGCACTGTAGATAGGCGTCCACTTTGCTTCAACTGCGGAGGTGTAGGCCACATTTCCCGTCATTGCTGGCACCGAGTCGATTCGTTTCGCCCTCTCAGGCCATGGTCTGACAGTCGGCGCGCCAACGACGGCTACGAATGGCGCCGCGACGACGCTTCTTCTCAAGGACCTCCATTGTCACGGCCCCATTTCGCCGACCGCCGTACCGACAATGACGAGAGCATGCCTGATTACCAGTCGGGCTTGGGACATCGACCACGGTCTCCGTCTCCGGCCAACTCACCTTCATCGCACCGCCGCACTTTTTCTGACCTCAGAGGACGGAGGTCACCCAGCCCACGCCGGGGAAACTGAAGGCGGCGACCTCCGGGGGTAAGGTTGCAGGCCGTCAAGACGCCGAAAAAAAGCCCCCATTACTGTCACCACAGGACGCCGTAAAGCCGACAAGACGTAACGCCGAAGAAACTGTCACCGCAGACCTTACCGTTTTTGTGGACGGACAGCAAGTGACAGCCTTAGTCGACACTGGTGCCGACTTTTCTATTATAAGTGAAGACCTCGCCGTACGCCTCAAGAAAGTAAAGACGCCGTGGAAGGGACCTCACCTAAGGACTGCAGGCGGCCAGTTACTTATGCCTATAGGAATGTGCACAGCGAGGATCGACATCGGTGGTTCTTCTTTCGTGGCGGCGTTCGTTGTTCTCACCTCATGTTGCAAAGAGCTAATTATTGGGATGGATTTCTTGAGAGAATATGGCGCCGTCATCAACATCCCAGACAGTTTAATTACGTTCCAGAACAGCCCTGATATAGTCGAGTGTTCAGAGGCGAGAAATATCCCTTTGCGTCTAACTGACGATGACGTGGTCGTCCCGCCACGGTCATGCACTCTTGTTTCGGTGGCAGGGGACGCACTGTTTGACGGCGAAGGCATTGCCGACCAAATCAGCTCGCTGCTATTTGGCCATGGCATTTCAGTTGCACGAGCTATTGTCAATATCACTGCTGGGCGCACGAACTTACTCCTCACCAACTTTAGTGCTGAGCGCCGGCATCTTCCGAAGGGCACAGCCGTCGCCTACTTCGACAATATTGTAGAAGTAGAAGGCTGTTTATCGGTACTGGACGTATCGCCTAAACAAGAATCAGTACCCGTTCTTGACGTTGGCACTACTTTGCCAAAGGACGAGCGAAAGCGACTTGTTGAGTTGCTAGCCGAATTCCAAGACTGCTTTTCATCTACATCACGAGTTGGTCGCACGCCGCTAACCAAGCATCGAATAATTACTGAAGACACAGCGAGACCTATTCACCAGAATCCTTATCGCGTGGCTCTGAAGGAACGTGAAGTGATACAGCAACAAGTAGCGAAAATGCTTGAAGACGACGTGATTCAGCCATCACAGAGTCCCTGGGCGTCACCTGTAGTGCTAGTCAAGAAAAAGGACGGCACCCTGCGTTTTTGCGTGGACTACAGGAAGCTGAATCAGGTGACCAAGAGAGATGTGTACCCACTTCCACGTATCGATGACTCCCTTGACAGACTTCGACACGCTCGCTACTTTTCTTCGATGGACTTGAGGAGCGGATACTGGCAAATTGAGGTAGACCCGAGAGACCGGGAGAAAACCGCTTTTGTGACGCCAGATGGTTTATACGAATTTAAAGTTCTGCCATTCGGTTTGTGCTCAGCGCCCGCTACTTTTCAAAGGCTCATGGATACCGTACTTTCAGGTTTGAAGTGGAAAACCTGTTTAGTTTACCTTGACGACGTCATAGTGTTTTCGGCAACTTTTGACGAGCACCTCAGAAGGCTGGAAGTTGTTTTACGAGCCATACGGTCTGCGGGCCTCACGTTGAAGCCAGAGAAATGTCACTTTTGTTTTGAAGAACTGCAGTTTCTTGGTCACGTCGTCAGCCACGCAGGTGTTCGGCCCGATCCTGAAAAAATTGCCGCCGTTGCACAGTTCCCGGTACCGTCCGATAAGAAGGCTGTCAGACGCTTTCTGGGCCTTTGTGCCTATTATCGGCGGTTTATCGCAGACTTCGCACGCATCGCGTCACCTTTGACTCGCCTGACGAGAGACGACGTTGCCTTCGAGTGGAACGACGAACAGGAAGCTGCGTTTAATGATCTGCGCCAACGTCTTCAAACACCCCCAGTGCTAGCCCACTTCGACGAGGAAGCCCCCACGATGCTTCACACTGACGCTAGCAATGTAGGTCTGGGAGCTGTGCTAGTGCAGCGGCAGGAGGACACAGAAAGAGTGATTGCCTACGCAAGCAGAACGCTAACACGCGCAGAGGCTAATTATTCGACAACAGAGAAAGAATGCCTCGCCGTGGTATGGGCAGTTATGAAATTTCGCCCGTATTTGTATGGCCGCCCCTTCAAAGTTATTAGCGACCATCATTCACTTTGTTGGTTGACTAATCTCAAAGATCCCACCGGCCGATTAGCGCGTTGGAGTCTCAGGCTGCAAGAGTTTGATATGACGGTCATACACAAGTCAGGGAAGCGACATATGGACGCCGACTGCCTGTCCCGATCACCAATACAGTCGGCTTCTCTACCTGATGAGGATGAAGCTCCATTCCTTGGTGTCCTCGGCACTTCCACCATCGTCCAACAACAACGTGATGACCCCGAGTTGCTTGGTTTAATTAATTACTTAGACGGACGGTCTCAGAGTGCACCAAGAGTTTTTGCAAGAATATTGTCGTCGTTTTGTCTACGAAACAGCATCCTTTATAAAAGAAACTTTTCATCGATCGGATCTCCCTATTTGCTCGTCATTCCTGCAACCCTTCGTACTGAAGTGCTTCAAGCATGCCACAACGAGGTGACTTCTGGCCACTTAGGCTACACGCGCACGTTGGCAAGAGTTCGACAAAGATACTACTGGCCAAGACTCCCGACATCCGTGAAGCACCACATTCGTACTTGCCTCGACTGCCAGCGGCGCAAGTCGCCTCCGACGAAACCAGCCGGTCTGCTGCAACCTGTTCAAGTCCCACGAATGCCGTTTGACCAGATCGGAATGGATATTTTGGGTCCACTTCCTACTTCTACTGCAGGGAACCGCTGGGTTATCGTCGCAACAGATTATCTGACCCGGTACGCCGAAACAAATGCTATCCAAAGAAGCACAGCAGCGGAGGTCGCGAGATTTTTCATCGAAAATGTTGTACTGCGACATGGTGCACCAAGCGTCGTGATAACGGACCGTGGAACCGCATTCACGGCAGCCCTTTTAGACGACGTCTTGATGCTAAGTGGAACGACTCACCGTAAGACCACCGCCTACCACCCGCAAACAAACGGGCTAACAGAGCGCCTAAACAAGACGATCGAAGACATGCTTTCGATGTACGTGGATGTCCAACACAAAAATTGGGACGAAATCTTGCCCTATATCACGTTCGCATACAATACAGCTAAACAAGAAACGACTCGCATGACTCCATTCAGCCTCGTTCACGGACGGGAGGTACGGACGATGTTGGATGCGATGTTACTACACGAATGGGACGACACTGACACGGACGCCGATATGTTTACTCAACGCGCAGAAGAAGCTAGGCAGCTCGCACGCTTGCGGATCCGCCAGCAACAAGACTACGACGCAGGCCGCTATAATGCCCACCGCAGGACAGTAACCTACGAAACCGGCGACAGAGTGTGGGTTTGGACGCCCATACGAAAACGTGGACTCTCCGAGAAACTGTTAAGGCGATACTTCGGACCATATCGCGTATCGCGACAGCTGAGTGACGTCACCTACGAGGTCGTCCCTGACAGTCCCTATTGCACGAGACGTCGCCAGCACCGGCCTGAACTTGTGCATGTGGTACGCATGAAGCCGTATGTGAGCGACTGACTGTGCGTTCCCATAAAACGGTGGTCCTCGTTTAGCATCGGGGCGATGCTCTTTTAAGAAGAGGCAAGTGACACGGCTGTATAGATAAAAGACAATGACGATGGGGAGGTTTTAGAGACTCTAGCTAGTGGGGCAGGAGGTTTCAAGAAGAAAGACAAAGAAGACGTTCGGCTGTACAGCTGCTTTTGAACACGCTGTCTCGCTGTTGCAAGTTGTTCTTGTCCTTTGTTCGCGTTGCACCGCGACAATATATATTCATGATTGCTTTGAGCAACATCTGAAAAAAAAAACGATGAGCTATCCACTGCGAGTTGCCGAACCAAATTTGCATAGTGTGTGCAGCGGCATTTCAATTCCAAAAGCTCCTACAAGTCGGCAAAGGAGAATATTGAGGCCCATATAAAGGAAAACAACTATAGAATGTGCTATCCATCTGCTTCTTTTGTAAAACAAGATAAACTACTGTTGTCCCAATAGGGGTGTGTGAATTAAAATTTTGGTGCAATAATGCATGTCTTTTTTTGTTTTTGTTTGTTAGTATGTATGCGCACGTAATTTACCACATAAAATAAAGCTGAAAGATTTAACTGGATGATACTCGTAGCAATATAATATTGTTATGAGGATTTACCTTATGTTATCATGTTTTGTGTTCAGTTTTCAAGATATACAAGGTAGACCTATGTAGTACTTTATCTGCAGCAGCATAGCTCACTGCTTGCAGCTGCGGCTGCGCTGACTCGGGGGTGCCCAGAGACTGCTGGATCTTCTCTCCGACGATGTCAGCGATCGAGGGAACTTCAGGCTGTGGTAAGGGTAACAGCTTGCGCAGTTCTTCCCGCACGATCGCTCGGATCGTTTCACGCAGGTCTTCGGAGCCGACGGCATGAACAGCTGGGCTGCCTTGAATCGATCGGCGATTATACTGGCGATTGCGCATTTCCAGCGTCTTCTCAATCGTCGTCGCCTCTGAGACGAATTCATGGACTGTCGAGGTGGGTTCCATATCAGCCCAGCGAAGAGCTCTTGCTTTACCCCTCGCATGAGCAACCTGACTTTCTTGTCCTCAGGCATGGCTGGGCAGCGTGGCGGAACAGTCTGGTCATTTCCTCTATAAAGATGGCAACGCTATCATTTAGAAGTTGGACTCGTGTCTCTAGCAAGGCTGCGGCCCTTTCTTTTCTGACGACGCTTGCAAACGTCTCCAGGAAAG
The DNA here is from genome assembly GCF_013339695.2 of Rhipicephalus sanguineus. NCBI lineage: Eukaryota > Metazoa > Arthropoda > Arachnida > Ixodida > Ixodidae > Rhipicephalus > Rhipicephalus sanguineus. The sequence goes on along the minus strand of NC_051186.1, from coordinate 115,888,804 downwards.
CGCTGCGAATGGCGTCCCAAGTTCGAAGAGTGGACTCCCGATTCTCAAACCAGGTCTTTGCTGCGTCTTCAAGGTAAACGTAAACGTGGCGCAGCTTGTCCTCGGAGTCCCATTTGTTGAATTTTGAGACCCTTTCGAAAGTCTGAAGCCAGGTTTCCGGGTCTTCGAATGACGACCCGCGGAAGGTTGGCGGCTCCTTGGGCTGCCGGAGTATGATCGGCGCAGGCTGCACGGGGTCGGTCATCGTCGCTGCGGTCGGCGTTGGGTACTGGGGCTGCCTGGTTGGTTCGGGAAGGAGCCCGTGCTCTGGCTGCAGTCCCTTCTGCCTGCGGCTTGTTCGACGATCTGGGTTTACTTTGCCGTCGTCCTCCTCGCTGCTTGGGCTTGGGTCAGCGCTTCGCGGGGGAGTCCGGATCATGGGACAAGCAGCACCTCCACCAGATGTCACGTGGTCTTGACGTCGAAGAAGACAGCAGTCAGCACGTGCGAGATTAAACTGTTTATTTGGCGGAACTTGTGGCCGCGAAACTGAAAGTCAAACTACAGCAGTACACTGACAGCGGCGCATAGAGCGTCGACCGTCGATCAACTGACAAGGGGTCAAGCGCGTCGGCTTTTATACAGGCGCTATCGAACTTTCCAGCAATATCGCTGGTGGCGGCGTCATCTCTCGACAAAGCAGGAACATTCGCGGTCGGGGCTCAATCATAACAAAACGATCTAATACAATCGCAAAGCTTGTCGGACACTGCTTCCCGGACAGCGTCGAGCGTTGATAACCGTCCCTGCCGGTCAAACCCGAATACATCAAAACAAAACAAGAGGTGGGCGTGGCAATATACAAGGGATACCTATGTAGTACTTTCTTAATCTATGAATACCCCTTAATTTAGATAGGACTAAAACACTTACCTGGCTTTGTCCAGGAGCGGGCCTTTGAGGACTCGAATGGAGCCCAAGCTGGAAACAGATCAGCCCGAACAATAATCATGAGAAATACAAAGACTAGTTTAGATACGAAGAAAAGCCTACTTTCACAAAAGTATTCACAAAGAATCAGTTGTAACTGTGCAGTTAACAATATAGCACAAAAGACACATTGCGTGGGTAGGGAACACTAAGCTAAAAATTGGATCGCCTCGAATGATTTCCGGTTTAATTGCAAACAATGAAGACATTTCCTTTTGAATACCCACGAATGTTCCGCCGGTGCATCTTCAGTGGTGTTCTACCGTCAGCTGAAATCTCTGAAACTGCGATAACTGGTCTCTGAGCGATACCTTGTTGTATATTTGTAGTTTATGGCATCTGCACTGTACGGGTTCGTTTCACAGCGAAATCTATTATGAGATCACGACAACAGCCGATTTTGGCACCGTAGTTGTCCGCCGCCGCCGCTGCTGTTCGTTACCGCTATAACGCGAAATAACAAAAAATTGTAATGAGAAAAAAATGTCCAGGATCGGATGGGACTTGAACCCGTCCTCTACGTGGCAGTCGAGTATTCTACAACAAAGTCACGCCGGGGCTTGAAACTCTTTCTTTCGAGATGCTTCTTCCTCTACTTCTTTATCTCTCTTTCTTTGATTCTCTCTATTTCTCTCTTTCTATTTCTTTCTGAGCTATGCTTCACTCTCTGCTTACTGACGTAGAGTGGCATACAGACATACAGTGGCTAACAAAACTAACGACGTCTCCAGGAGATGAAAAATTTCCTTTTTTATTTTCTGTTCAGGAATTTTCTTCACCCAGCAGCGGCATTTCGAAAGGAAGTAAAAACTTGTTGAGTGCGAATAGAAATTTCTGAAATTTGTCAAATGTGGTATTGGCGTGGTACATAGGTACCACAGTCATGTGAAGACTTTAGAGAAGAGAGCCCTGTACGAACTAGGTATCAGCGCAACGCCGTAAACAGCGCGAAAATCATCCTGTGTTAAACAAACTTTGGTACTTAAAGAGAACCGTGACACCTCCCCCGTGATATAATACCGAGCCGATAAAGAAACAGATAAAGAAGGCGGTGACTAGGCCTTTGTCTTGAGGTGCAGGTGAGACTTCCTTTGGTCAAAAAATCATTTTTGGGATTTTGGAAGCATGTAATAGAGAATTTCTTTACCTTCCAGAAAATATGTCACACTTCGGCACTCGCGGTTTTAAGAGCAATTTTTGGTTCTTTTTCTGTGACACGTTAACAGGAAATGCGCTTACCCCTACGTTATTTCTGTCTTTTTCTCAAAACACTATTTTTCGAATTTGTCTACCCTTTTCTCGGGAACTAGCGTGCGTAAAGAAAATAAAACTTTCCACATGTGTTAATTAGTGGCACTTAGAGAACTGGTACTTTTTCCTTCTAAAAGAACATTCATAAGTGGCAAAAAACATCAGAAATCTAGTTTTTGTTGTACGCTCACAATCTTAGTTCCGTAAAGCGTTAGTAGCTAACTGCTCGCGACGTTGCAATGCTTCGGAGATAACACATCTGATAAAGCAAGTACGTATGTAGAAAAACCAAGAAACCAGAAATAAAAAAAATAGTAAACACACTTTAAAACTAACTTTGACCTGTAATGCAACCTGCGTCTACCTTTAAAATACCTCGCAATTATAATAGCCATTGCTTTTATTGCCACTACTGTACAGCCAAACTTTTAAACTCATTTTCAAAGCCTCACCCCACCTTAACACATGTATTGAAAATCATATGCGACGTGGCGACGGCATATGCAACGTGGCTCGAACAGTACAACAGAGTGGCGTTCACTTGATGCCCCTTACTGACTTGTAAATGAGTCCGAGTCGTCCAAGAGAAACCAAGAGCATGGATACAGAGGGTGCCCAGAGCTAACTTCTGCCGCAATTTAAGATAACGCCGTTACACTCTATGACGACGCGACCATATGCATATTGCTAACAATTATATAGAGTAGGTCACGAAATGTTTTTAAATGCGAAGCATTTTTTAGCGAACCTCTGGCACTTTGAGCGTTTCTATCTACATATCTGTCTATCTAGCCGCCTACGTCTGGGTGCTGTCATGATCGCCCCTTCACTTGGTGTAGACCAAAATTTGCATGGTAGGGTAAGAGTATTTGCCGAATATGACTGCCGGGTCATGACATAAATAACGTTAAAATCCTGTCACGTACGTCGTCAGACCCTTTCCATTAGACACGTGTGGCACATACCCGTTTACCACGGGCCGCGGTGTACGGGTATGCGCCACAGGTGATTGACAGTTTAGGTCTACCAAGGAACGGCGAGAACAGACATCGGTAACCCAAATGCTAGAGAGTTAACTAAAACCAACATCGGCAGCGTTGACTCAACGAATGGAAATAATGAAAATTAGGATCCCAGCAGGAATCGAACCCACGCATTCTGCGTGGCAATCAGGTATTCCACCACTGAGCCACGCCAGGTCTCTAAATTGGTTTGGAAAAACAGCCTACGCAGGCGTAATATCGGTGCAACGTCAATTGTGGTTGTGGTGCTGGCTATCTAATTTTACAAGAAAGCAATAAACACTACATGATACTCCTACGATGTGCACTCCTACGACACGGGCGTCATATCAGATTGACGTCTGTAGTTCCAGTGTTGGCTCCGCTTTTATAGCAGTCTAATAAACATTACGTTTGCATTTCTATGATTCAGCAAGCTATATTGAAGCATTGCTCGACCCCGGAGGAATACATTAACGAAAGTTACGTAAGATATCCACATCACCGCATCGTAAAGTGCACTTCGTCCACCAGAAGGACGAAGTGTCCTCTTCATTTCTTAAGAGGCTGGGCGATGCCCTCATGCTAACGGAGGATGATGTCAGATTGATTGAGAGCCATTTGTAGACTAGGCTACGTAGGCCACATACGCCCAGGTAGTCTACGAATAAGACAAACACCATCCACTGATGTTGGTCTACGTAGCGCTATCCGGCCTACCAGCCTCGACGCCCTATCGAAACCTGAAGAATCTGAAGCCACCAACGCGAAAGGTGGCTTCAGGTTCCGACATGTCGCCGGCTCTGCCGACAGACATTTGTCGACGAAATGACCGAGGCATCCACGAATTATCCACGAGAGATAATTGAAGCATTTCGAATTAAGAAAGGAGGTGAGATGTGTGTTAGCCAGGCGTCTCTTCTGCTAACCGATTCTGAGTTTGCTTTTTTAGATATGACATGAACCAGTGCAAATTTTTTCTTGTTTTGAGGGGGGGGAAGGGCTTAACACGTGTTTACTTGATGTATGCGATGGATTATCGTAGTGGTGTTTTGTTGATTCACTCTGTGATAACAAGGGTGGTGTGTGGTGACGAGGATGCATGTTATGCATATATAAGATTGTTCTTTCCAAAATAAATTTTCAGTTGCTAGTAAGCGCTTCGTCCTGTGTCCTTTCTGCATCTTCGTATATTTTGCGCTTGTTTCATCATGAACCTATACCAACACGCCCAACTGGCAGTCATCCACGAATTCCAACAGCTCTACTATACCGCATACTTCAATACACATGGACCCCTCTTCACCACGATCACGACCGGACCCTATAACAAGTCATGACCAGCTGCTGGTGCTCACTGATGACGGTGATGATGCCCTTGTTCAAGAACTGTCAAGAACTTCTTGCACACATGCACACGGGTTCGTGAAACGCGCGTGCGGTCTCGGGACACGTATAAGCACTAGATATCAGCTTACCGCTTCTGGTGTTCGTAATACCCACGTTGTCATTGGCAGCGTTACCCAACCGTAAACAACTGCTTATATAACACATGTGCAGCTCTTCAACATATATATGTGTGCGTATAAAATATATACAAATCTTTAGTGTCATTTTGTAACGTGTCGCTCAGTAAAAAACGTTACGCCACAGTCGCCTACCCGCCGCATACTTCGCATAACATCGACTGCCACGGTACGTGGCATCTGCCGAATGTTTTCTTGTTTATATGCTTAATGAGCCAATATTATTTAACCGTCTTCTACAGCAACGAACCTGGTCGAAAAGTAAAGCGGCCTAATGCTGGACTGCATGTTTTAGTGTGGTGGATGATTTGTGATTAAACTGGAGCCCTTTTCTTTTAGCAGCATTAAGCAGCATAGCTGTTTATTTCAGCCGTCTGTCACAATCCGCGAACAGAAAAGTATTATCATCATAAACCAGCCCACGTTATCTTTCTCGGCGCCCCTTGTAGTCATGGCGGCAATTGTGGAGCTCGCTGTCATGCCTATCAGCGGCGCTGACTAACACTCCCTTGTTTCATGCACATAAATACGCGATAATGGGACCGACGGGATGACCGCCGCCGTAGCTCCATCGGTAAGAGCATCGGTCGCCTCATCCGAAAGTTGTAGGTTCGGTCCCTGCCAGCGGCAAGTTGTCTTTTCGTCCCACTTTGCTTTCTTCAATATATATGTAGCGCCTCAGAATGCGGCGCTCGTCAAAGAAGAAGAAGTTGGCATTCGGCCGCGCGGCGGGTGCAGCGCGATAATAAAAAATCAGTTCGAAAACTGAACGCTGTCAGGGCTGGATCTTTCTCGCGTTAGCTCCGACATATATTACGAATAATAAAACAATTAAATCAGTACATTTAACGACACTTATACCTTTCCTGGCTTCATAATGTGCAGGTTTTCATTATACCAGATGCAATCAGCTATACACTGTTAACACCAGTCACAATAACTGCTATGTCGTTGTGAGTCCGTTTTGCACTTTGTATTAGGTAGATATGACGTAGTAAGTTTTCAGATTGTTAAGTATAACATAGTTTGCCTTACGATTAAAGTTTTACTAGTGTAGCTAGTTTGGCGAGTGAGGACACAGTATGCAGAACACGTTACGAGCAAAGAAAAGCACGACATGTCAATGTCGGCCTTCCCTGGCTCGTACCGTATTTTGCTGGCGTTAGCCATTATGAATGCAACAGCAAAAGACTGATAATCATCAATGGTCATCATGAATCAAAATAATGAAGAGGCTTACCCGACTTGGACCAGCAACGGGACTTGCGGGTCTTGATTGCGGCGATGCCTGAAAAGAGCGTAGCACGACAACCTCGAATGAGCCCTATATACAATCTTATCTACTCTAAATTTATTTTGGCAGCAGTATTTCCAAAGTTGCAGCAATAATTGCCCAGTTGCCGACATACCGCAAAAGACACATTTCTTGGGCAGGTTATATGTGGCTGGAAACTGCATATCCGACAATGGTCCACCGCTAAGGTATCATTCTTCGCGGTGGTCCTCAACAAGCACGACAAAACGGTAAATGCGCTCTGCTTGAGGAAGCCCACCGCGACGGAGGCGGAAAGCAGGGCTATCGCACGGGCCATAAGTACGGCGGAATGTATAGCACTTGACAGTATCATCGCCGGGGACTCTGAGGCCGCCTGTGGTCTCTTATTACAAGGTAGAATACCAGAGGATGTCGCGCTGTAATGAAACACCACCTCTATAAGGAACACAGGATCTTCTGGTGCCCGGCACACCAGGGGATGGAGAGAAATTATAGGGCGGGCATGGCGCCTCGCGCACTAACTTTCCGAGCAGCGACACTGCACCTCTCAGCAGACTTCCAAATTCAACGCCTTTTGAAAATTACAACCATACTATTGCAAAAGAAATGCTTGCCCATATTTTTTTTACCCGACAAGTATAAGCCCCTCCCCACAGGCACTTGAGAGAAGAAGGGGCCAACAATAGCAGAAAATTCAATTTGGGGTTTATGTCCAGTTAAAATGATTACACGCCATGTTCCCGATGTGCTATCGAAGTTCCTGTTTGGGTGCGGAGGAAGTCCTACACTATATCAAATTACATGGTAGACACCTGCCGCACACGAAAATTACACCTACATACGCGTTGGAGCAGTGCTCTCCAGCTCTGACCTGGCCGACCCGCAAGCGCTGATTGACCACGTTGAGTGAGCGGCAAAGGTCAGAGGGGCCCTCACCAGAGCCTTCTCCCATTCGAATAACTTATGTTTCATTACATTTGTTTTCCTATTTTCTTTTCTGCATGATGGCAGGTATACGTAATTAAAGAGATGGAATTAGTCATACTTGTTATTGCCACTGTGAATATCGGCTATGGTCCTGTGAGTCCCTTTTTCATTTTGTATCAAGTAAAAGTTATGTGCTATGTTCTTCGAACATCAATGATTACATAGTTTGCCTTAGGATAAAGACTTACTGGAGTAGCAATTGAGTGAGTTTGAAAATACTCATCAAGGCCAGAAAAAACAGAACACGGTGTGAGGAAAGCGTTGTACGACGCGCCTGTGTCGCCCATTCCTTCTTTTAATGTGTTATTTCGCTGACAATCATGAATAACAGACTTACCCTACTTGGACCAGCAACGTCACCTGTGGGGGTTGATGACGGTGGAGGCTGAAACGAGAGCAGGGTAATCTTGACTCAGCTATACACATAGGTGTATAATCAATAGTGTGTGTTTATTTTAGCAGTAGTATTCACAAAGTCCCTGTAAAAATGGTGTCGTTGCCAGGGAGACGTAACGTATGCCACGTATGTCGTGTAACGTAGGACGTATGCCAGGGAGACGTAACGCAGTACTTGCTTTGAGGATGAGAAGTCATATCAGCGTAGAACGAAATACTTGCCAGATTTTAACCAAACATGACATGTTGGCAAATTGAGTGGGGGACACGCTGGCACACAGGCAAACCCATAATAAAAGACAAATTTGAGGCGCTCGTTCCGGCGTTGAGCGGCGTCACCGTCGTCGGCGTAACCAATAGAGCGAACGAGGGCGTTAGCGTCTGTGTGCCGTTGTGTTGGAGTCGTTGTGTTAGCGTCTGGAAGGCCTCGTACATGCCCGCGCTTCTTGGGACAGCGCAACGCATGCCTCTCGCGCACGGGCACGGGAATGTGGATTGATCTGCGAAGCTTGAGACAAGAATAAGACGTGCGCTGGTTGAAGGGGCACTTTGTGTGTGGAGCGCTCTAGCGGACTCTTATATTTTGCATCTAAATTTCCGGGTACAAGTTCGCCCATAATAAACAAGTTTAGTGCGCAGCTCTTAGACGCCCGTTCCTGCATTGAGCGGCGTCGGCATCATCGTAAGTGGTAGAGCGAACGCCGAGCGCAGCGGAGGATGAAACACGGCGATAGCGAGGAGAGCGCGAGGAGGAGGCAACAGCATTGGCGAGACAACAGGTTTTACGGCGGCCACCCGCAGCGTCACAGTAGTGCGCGCCGTCGTGCCGTCGAGTGGTAGCCGATGAGGTCACCACTAAGGTATGGGGGGAGGATAGCTACCCACGCCACATATGAAAATACCATATATGACACCATGAACGCCGACCTCTCTGCAGCGGCTGTCGTGAAACGCACCAACGCGTTGCTTTCCTCGGTCTCTCGTTTAGCGAGGTTGTCGCGCCTAAACTGCTTGCAAAATCGAAGCATCTAAACAGTTGCGCTCAAAATTTGCATTAGGCAGTAATCATAGCTGAATTTTTACTTCAACAAGGTAATTACAGAGGAGTATTGTGGCGCTCTCAGAAATGTAACAAAATTGCATTGCACGTATAGGTCACTAATCTGCAAATTGAATGTCCTAGCATGATTTACAGCTTAACAAGAAAGAATGTAAACACTGTTATTGTTAAGGTATACGAATATTTCATCATTTGACCATCTGTGGTATTGTACCATGTGCTCAGTTCTTTAAGAGTGTATCAAGTGCTTCCTCAGTGACGTCGCGTTTTCCTGGCAAGGCCAACTCCGGCGATTTTTCGAGGTCGATGGATCTCACTGAAATTCGCTGGGTACGTTCCTTTGCACGTATCCGTCATATATGCCAAATTAGAGGCTTGAGATATGCGCAGATGTTTTGCAAATGAATTTTAAAGATTGCCAGCAAACGCCCTCTTGGCTTCCCACAATTACTGGCAACATTGCGTCTGTGACGTCAGTATTGGGAAGGCGGCGGAAGTGACGCAGCCGAGGGCACCGCTAACTTCGGCGCTTCGGCCGCTACAGCGAGCGTCTGCTGTGCACAAGGCGACAGACAGCGTTGGTTTGACCGGCGCTTCGCTGGTCGTCCCGGCTGTCACACTTTTCGTACTCCGCGCCGGCGTGACTGGCATGCCTTGCATGACGTCGGGTTCGTTCGTAACAACGTCTACGTCATACGTAGACAGTACACTCGGTTGGGTTTCGGTTTCGGTGTTGCGCTGTTTTGCTTATTTAAAGTTATTCTCCAATTCGCCCAGTATTTCTGCTATCGGGCCCGTAACAGGAGCGTCTCAGGAACATAAAAACACCATTACTTTGACATGGCCAAACTATCGCCGGAGTTGGCCTTTAAGGTAGTATTGCTAATTTAAATGCGAGAGCCTTAAGGAAATACGACATCGGCAGCGTTCACCAAACGAATGCAAATATAAAAGTTCAGAAACGAAGCATTGTGCGTGGCAGTCAAGTATTCTACCACAAAGCCATGCCAGGTCCTGAAAATTATTTGGTAAAATGCCCTATGCCGGCGTAATGTCACTGCAACGTCTAATGCGGTTCCAGTGCTGGCTATTTAATTTTACAACCAAGCAGCACTCCGATGCACTCCGATGATACAGTATGCACTCCGATGATACAAGCGCCGTGTCGGGTCAGCGTCAATTGTGCTTCCAGTGTTGGCTCCGTTTTTATAGCAATCCAATAAACATTATAGTTGTATTCCTCTGATTCAGCAATCTATTCAAGCGTCGCTCAACCCCGGAGGAATACGCTAACGCAAGTTACGTAGGATATTCACATCATCCCACTGTAACATATACTTCGTTGTGATAATACAGACGTATATGCTCTAAGGTGACTTCTCTTACTATGTCAGACAATAGGTTACTCTTTAAATGCTATTTTAGTCAACGTGCCTGCTATTTTAGACCACGTGCACACGGCTACTTCATTTTCAAAAACACGGTACGAGCGAAAGACTGTAGGACGTGTCTGTGTCACCCTTCCCTGGCATTTAATGCGTAATGTTTTGCTGGAAATCATGAATAAATGACTTACCCTACTTGGACCAGCAACGGGACTTCCGGGAGTTAATGGCGACCGAGACTGAAAAGAGTACAGCACGGCAATCTGAACTGAGACCTACTCACATGCGCATAATCACCACTGTATGTTATTTTTGAAGCGGTATTACGAAGTAGTAATCAGACTGTCTGGATACCAATACACAGCACAATTCTCATTTCTGCTGCAGGTTATATCTTGCTGTAAAGTTCATGTGTAGGATGGTAAACTTGTGATGAATGTGAGCCATTTTGTCTCTCTCAGTCTATGTACTGACCCTTGCCCCCACAGCGCGAATATTTGCTGCAACTAACGTGTTTATGCACCGCCTCCAGGACTGCCTCCATGACAAGCCCACATTTGACCGTGCGATGATTTCAAATGACGATGACATCGCGTGAGGACACTTTATGTGATAACATAGTGATGGCATAGTAACGCCATGATAATGTTACAAATTTTCACGATGTGCAGTGTCATCAAGCCGCAATCGCTGTTACCGTGATATATTTCATCCTTCTCGTTGAGGGTGACGCCGACTGTTACTTGTCTCGTTTGATGACTGATATGACTCATATGAGTCGGTATCCTTAAAATGTAACTCGTAATTGAAATAGAACCATCCGTGTCATACAACTTTGCCGAAGGGTACCTCAGAGGCTACTGAGAAAGAAGATCGTGGTTGACATCGGCCTCGCTAGGTGCCGCAGCGATCCCAGTTGCTTACAATTTTTTACTTAACCCAATAACCGAATATCATATTGTCCCTTAGCTGTCAATTGGCCCGTATCTTAAATAAAATCATTCTTCGCTCTCATGCGTTTAAAATATAACTCAACTTAAAACGATAACCACCTATTTCTATTTTTATGAAGCCTTCTTTTCTAGTATTTGTACAACCGGACGCGCTCGACCGGATAGGCTTTGAAGAAACAAGAATGCAACTCGGTACTCGTGACGCCGCACATCGCTTCTGGTAATGTATATTGGTTCGCTGGCTATCATGAATAAAAGACTTACCCTGCTTGGACCAGCAACGGGGCTTCCGGGGGATAATGGCGACGAAGACTGAAAAGAGTATAGGACAGCAATTATAAGTGAGATCTATACACATGGACATTATCGTTACTGTGTGTTACTTTAGAAGTGGTAATTACAAAGTTGCACTGAAATTGTCTATTTACCAATAATCTGCAAAAGAGGCATAACTGGAGCAGGTTATATCTAGCTGCAATATTCATGCACGACAACCATTTAGGTAGAATGTACACAAAGATTACTGTGGCCCCTGAACGATTAGTGGCACTTTGGTGGCATTGTTGCACTATGACTTGAATTTTATAACTTGCTATGACGGCCATGTCGCTCAAGCGACATGGCCCTCCAATTTCTAATTTATGGCGCCTGCTAAGTCTTAATTGTTTTGTATAGTTCATTTCGTTTTGTGATTTCGCACATGAGATGTAGTATTCATAATATTTTGTGGGCTGGAGTCATTATTTCTTGATTCTGACTCTTGTTTTTGAACAATCGAATGGGCAACCTCTCTGTGTATGCTGATGATATATGTATCTGGGCTTCAGCAGTGACACGACCCCAGGTACGCGCACGGCTCCAAAAAGCAGCGAGAATAACGTCGATGTACCTCCATGCTCGAGGCCTCAGAATTTCCACCGAGAAGTGCGCCTTAGTCCCTTTTACCCGCAAGCCCATGATCTGGTATCCCGTTTCCATCGACAACGTGAGGCTTTCGTATACGAGACGTCACCGATTCTTGGGCGTCATTATCGACAGAGATCTTTCGTGGAGTGCTCACATCTCGCACTTGAAGAAGAGGCTCACCTCTATCACACACGTAATGAGATTTCTCGCTGGGAAAACGTGGGGCACATCAGTGTCATCTATGCTTCAGCTGTACAGAGCGCTCTTCTTGGGATATTTGCGGTATAGCACGCCCGTGCTTTCCAACGCCGGAAAAACGAACACCCGGGTCCTGCAAAGCATTCAAGGCCAAGTACTGCGCACATGCTTGGGGCTACCTCGGTGTGCTAACACAGTAGCAACGATTGCTATTGCTAAAGACCACCCGATCACGACATATATAACTGTCGACACACTCCGGGCACATATCCGCTGCATATCCAGAGTGCCTGACCACCACCTCGCTAGCTTGCCACTAGAAAGACCAAAGGCAGCGTTTTCCAAGGTTGTTGCGGCTAACCAGCATTCCATCTCGTGGAGATTCTCGCCCGCAACAATACCACTATCTCCGGAGTGGTGCATGAAACGGCCCACTGTGCACCTTGAAGTGCCGGGGATATCTAAAAAGACAAGCCTGTCATCTGCAGCCCTCAAGCAGATCTCACTGGACCTTTTGCATTTGTCGTATGCTAACCGAATACATATTTACACAGACGGTTCGGTCTAGGGAAGTTCGACAGGTGCCTTTGTGATACCATCTCGATCAATCACCGTCAAGTTCAAGACATCACACGTCACGACATCTACGGGCTCCGAGCTCGCCGCTCTTCGAACCGCTATGGAGTTTGTTATGCAAGAATCCCCTAGTAGATGGGCCATATTCTGCGACTCCAAGGCAGCCCTTCAATGCGTGCGAAGTCTACGACGTGGAAACTGCCACCAGTTGGTGTCTGATATGAATGCAATTTGTCATCGCGCCGCTAATCAAGGACACGACATTGTTTTACAATGGCTGCCGGGTCACTGTGGCATCAGTGGTAACCACCTCGCTGACGACGCTGCCCGATGTGCCCACGATGGAGCGCCCACACTGTTCATACCCTTGTCAAGAGTAGATGCAGCTAGAGAACTTCGTCGCATCGCGCATAATACCACGCTTGCGCACTGGAATTCTCCGCTTAACTCCAATCCTCGCCCTAAGAACCTTGAATCATTACTCCAGCTAGAACTCCCATCCAAGATTTCTCGACGTGAGGCTACAATGCTGTGCCGGTTGTGGATCGGTGTAGCGTTTACTAACTCATTCAGCCATCGCATTGGCATGGCCGATTCATCCATGTGCGAAAGCTGCAATTGTATAGAGACTACTGAACATCTCTTGTGCCACTGTGCCCAATTTGATGAAGATCGCCGGATTCTCCAGTGTGCCTTGGATAGACTGGATGAACGTCCCTTTAATGAAGCAAAGATCTTAGGAGCCTGGTCGCGCAGCATATCAGCCCAGAAAGCCACACGAGCCTACTGCGGTACTTGAAAAGAACCCTATTGAGCGACCGCCTGTGAAACTCGGCACTGTGTGTGTGATGTGACATGTGTCTATCCTTCTCTCTCTCTCTTTTACTCCCCTATTCCCCCTCCCCATGTGTAGGGTAGCAAACTGGACGCATTGTCTAGTTAACCTCCCTGCCTTTCCTACATTCCTTCTCTCTCTCTCTCTCTCGCTCTGGCATGAAGTTCAGAGATGTATGTCACCTCTCACGTGATCTAAATTTTCATAAAATCACGACTAGTTTGTCGCACACTTTGCGAAGTAACCGCCTCTATTACTGAGCTCCAATATTTGTGCTGTTTGCATGAAGTTTGGATGCCAGGTGGCAATTACAGAAAAAAAGTCACAGTTTCCCCGCAAGGGCGAAGCAATGAATTGCGATAGCAAGGAACTAATGCGATTGGCCGCGAGATCGAGCAGAGTCGCCGCCTCGCGGCTACTGGCTGAAGCGCGCCTAGTGTGGATTGCTCCCCTGCGTCGTCTGCTAGCCACGTCGTGTTTGCATGTGCGCGTACGTCCTGCACGTTCGCAAAGGCCGGTTTGTTCTGTTATGTTAGCGCGAGTTTAACTGCTCATACGTATACCTAACATGGTGTACACAAGCAAATGGGCTTGCTCGGCTGCATGCGCATTGTAATAAGATCAGTGAGTGCGACTTTCGAGATGGCTGTGTATTGGTGTCGTACCCCATTCGTTCGCCCTGAACCATCCTGAGTGTTGGTGCCGCTTTCTGGTTCCAGCACGTCGTAAAGTGCGCTTGGCATAGTCCCAAACACAAGGAGCATTAATAGTGTGTGAATGCCGCGTTTTAGCGACTCGGTGGTAAACAAAAGCGAGGCTCATGCACTTTTCGCCTTGTTCTTAGGTGTATAACTGCGGCACTGTAGTTCATGATGAGCTTTAGTTGTGCTTAAGATGTCATTTTATTCTATGGTCGTGGTCCCACTACAGCGAACTATTTCTATTAAATGAAGTCCCGACACTTCGGTACTCAAACTGTCCCCTAAAAAAACAGACACTGGAATGACACAGCAGTGACAAAGCGGAGTTGCCGCGCGCAATTTTAACTTGGGGCGAAATTTATGTAGAACCACCCGTGTGCCTCAGCTTCAGGTACGCTTTGGTGAACCCAGATGTTCAAATTAATCTCGACGGCGTGCCTTACATTTTTGTCGTATAATGTCACGCAAAACCTCATCCTTTTTTTTTACAATATCTGAGCGTTTGTGTGGAGTTGTTAAATTGATGGAAGGAAGCGCACATGATTAATTCGAGAAAAAAAACCCTTATTCCATAAAATAACCGGACCTTTGTTGCATCACTGTCGTGCGCGTAATCAATCGACGAAAACTCTGTGCTAAACACTCTTACATGCGTATGCGTATCGCGCGAACAGTGCTATTGAACTCATTGCACAGGAATATGAGCAGCTATACAAATGAGTAAGTAAAACACTTAAGTAGTTCAGGCGTGCTACAGCAGTGCGTAGTACGCAGAACACAAGCTAAACACGTACAGAGAAACAACAAAAAGGTCGTATAGTGCGTAAGCGCAGACTGTCACCCAGGGCGAGTATACCTTTCATCGGCAGATTGCGCCTTCTCCTCGCTAGTAATAGTAAAGTTGGATGATCTTCGTGCATCGATTCAACAATGAAGAGCGTAGATATTACCAGTAAGCGGCAATCAACGCATTTTATTCGCCGAAATTCGGCTCAAACTGCTCACAACGAAGCGCGGCTGTGTGCATTTGTATACGCGCCGCCGACCGCCTCTCCACACTAACGCGGCGACGGTGCTGCCTCTATAGGTCGATCTCGCGGCGAATACGAAGTGAGGCTCGCCAATGGATACTCTCAGTTGAACAGCGCTTCTGTTGCAAAGGCGGCCGAAGCAGCGAAGGAAACTAGCGTGCTTCAAGTGTCGAGCTGTGACACTTGATAGTTCGCGCTCATCTTCTGTTTGTTCGCTTAGCGGCGTCCCTGAGCTCGAGTGACATTCGTACGCGCCGTAACATGAGCGCGGACATCACGGTGAAAGCGTGGAAACATTCATCTACCCCTCGCCACGAGAAACCGCGCGAGCAGACAGCGGAAGGGCAAGCTTCTCCCATGCGCAAATATAAGAAGAAGCGAGCGAACTCGCCCGACGACTTTTAAATGCGCCCGTCGGGCTCCTAGCGCCACCTCGCTGGTAATGAAGAAACGCTTAATATCGCCTGCTGTCTCTGAGTCCGTCCAGCGCTAAAGGGTGTGTATATAACGCTCGCCGTTAGCTACGTGAGGATCTGCGTTTTGTGGCGTAGTGGATAGCGCCGCTCGCTGCGGAGCAGAGGTGCCCTGGTTCGATTCCGCGCTTCGGAAGCATTTTTCTGAATTATTTTCTTTGGGCCTTTGCTATATATATATATAATATATATTATATATATATATATATAGACATACTTATACAATACGGTGCATGACGGCGGCGCGGCGACGGCAAATCCAGCCGAGACTGTCCATATAATTGCTATCGCAATAATAGCTCCCCGTTCATTCGGCGAACGATTTATATGCAGATGCTGGCTAAGAAATTTAATAGCCCATCTCTGTTCTGATGACCAAATGAGGTGAGGTATTATTGTTGTTGGGTCACTTTAGCAGTGAGGTTATCAGAATATCAAGAAAAGTTACAGCATATGGGCTTTCCACTGAGGGTTCGGCGCGCCTGCACAGTTTCTCAATCCCTTGCTAACTACTACAAAAAGGACTTGTACTGCTACAGAGGTATTCAGAGCCCTTGCTTTTAGCAAACGGAAAGCCCTTGCTTGACGTCGAATGTTTATATTAATAACGATAATATCAAATTTATTAGGTGTCAGAACAATGATATAATTATCCGACACTCCATATTGGCGGGCACAGGAAATCTGAGCCATCTGGTGTTCGACAGGGTGCAGTGACATCGGCACAGTACATGGGCATGTAGCATTTCCGCCTCCATTTTATATGTGAACGCCGCGGCCTCGCCTCGAGCCCACGACGTTCCTGTCAGTAGGCCGAGGACGGCTGCTCATAATCGGAGTTGAGAGTAAACGTCACTTGATAGTTGCGCCGATTCCTGCCATGTTGCCTGTGTTTTTGCTCTAAAATGTTGTAATAGAGGACCTTAAATCATGATTTTTCCCCAAGGTCCTCTCTCGTGTCCTTAGCGTAATTCATTGTCTTGTATGATGGTTACATAGTAATTAACCAGATGGAATGAGTGAAACTTCTAAGTAATAGTGCATTGTCGACTATGGTCTTATTAGTCAGTATTTCACATAGTACCGGGTAGAGGTGCTGTGTTAAATTCTTCGAACAAAAAGATAACATCGTTTCCTTGAATAAGTCAGTATTTCACATAGCACAGGGTAGAGTTAATGTGGTAAATTCTTCGAAGATAAAATATAACATAGGTTTGCCTTCTGATCAAACATTTGCAAGCGTAGCGATTGGGCGAGTTGAAAAATACTCATCATGCCAGCACAAAACAGAACACGGTGCGAGCAAAGAAACGTACAACAAACTTTTGACGCCCTTTCCTGGTTCGTAATGTTTATTGTTTCCTGACAATCACAAATAAAAAGCCTTACCCTACTTGAACCAGCAACGAGACCGTGGGGGTTAATGGCGGCAGAGACTGCAAATAGTATAACACGGCAATCTTCACTGACATATACAAACCTGCACATATTCACTACTGTATCTTATTTTAGCAGTACTAAATACGAAGTTGCAGTAACATTGTCTCGTTACGAATATTGTACAGGCACATTCCCAAAGCAGCTTATACCTAGCTGCAAATGTGATGTCAGACAGCGGTCCACCCACTTACGCAATAAAAATTACCAATTGGCTGTGAACGTTTAAATATTGACTTCACTGGTGACGTTTTTTGCTCTAAAAGTTCAATTTGGTACCATTTGCGATGAGCCTACCTGAGCGACATGCTCCTTAGGCTTCTAAATTATGGCATCTGCCCAATCTCAATTGTTTTTCGGCAGTCGTTTTATTGATGATTTCACACATGCGATGTGGTATTCGTTATATTTTTGTAGACTGCAGTCACTTGTTTCGTTTTAAGCACGTGTATTTTGAACTGTTCAATGGGAGAATTTGACATCAGTGTATATTAATTTAGGGGAGTGTTTGGATATAATTACTGAAATAAAAAGTAACATGTACCATCCAAGGTCACTTGTGAATACGCGTCCTTTTTGGTACATGTCTTTTTTGTGTTAACGTACGGATGTACCAACTAGCCCAACAAGTTTTACTTGGTAATGTGGCGTGACGCTGAGAGAAGAATGCCACTTCTCAGTTGATTTCCAATTTTCTTAAAAGCCACGAGTTTCTTTGTCGCAGACATGGCGCAATAACCGCTATTATAACTGAGCTCAAACCTTTCTCCCCGTTCGCATGAAGATTGGAACCCGAGTCGCTGAACACAATAGCACCCATTGATTCGCCGGATGATGATTATAAATAGATGTATTGCCTAAGCAATTTAATAGAATACTCTTGTTGTGATGACTAAATGAACTAAGATATAAACGTTTGTTGTTGGCTATTTTAAGCAGACCTAAGTGTTCTGAAGCAGAAAATTTACAGCATATGGGCTTGCACTAAGGATTTGACGCGTCTTGCTACAGCGGCCTAGCTTGTTTATTATAAAAAGAGCACAGCTACACGAGGAGAAATGAAAGAAACAACGGGGCGGGCGCAGCGCCCTTACCGTTGTTTATTTCATTCCCTCCTCGTGTAGCTGCGCTGTTTTTATAATGTATGCAAACAAACTTGCCCAAATTTCCGTTCTCTTAGGCCTATCTTTTTACTGCATGACGAAACATTGCAGTGTTGAAAGGGATGACACAAAAGAGAAGCACATGCAGCAGAGCACTCCAGTATCTTGTGTTTTTGCCTGGTCTTTCAGGGGGTTCGTGCATATTTATATCCAACAAAGCAAGTTATCGTTGACATTGCTTTCTCTGCTTTCTGCACTGTTCAAATATAAGGATGCTTGCACAGACACGATGTGGTCATCAGAACGAGTGCCAGAAATCATTTCCGCAAAGGATGAAAATAGTATTGTTATCATGAAAAACACAAAATATGTGCATGTCTTTATAATTGCTTTTGGAAACGTCTCAACAACGTTTATCTATCAACAGACAACCACCCCACCCGAACACTTTCACGTTGTTTGGCTATAACATTTCTTCATGAGCAGTGACAATTAGGGAATGCGCTGGTACGTGAGCTGTCGTCTGCTTCTTTGAAACGCAACCAGAAATCGGGTATCATGTGACAGAGGAAACTGATCCTGATGTAGGTGAAATGATTCCTTCGCTGTTATTATTGTGTGGTAGTATGCATACGTAACTGGTCACTTACAGTAAATCGCCATTGATAATTCGATTTTCCTGGCACATTTCTCGCATTCTGCATCCGGTTGACACGATATACCAGGGGAAGGTAATGAAGTATTTCCTTTGCACATGAAACGTCATACCGTTTGCACTAGAAAAGAAACACTTGCCGAAGTTGCACCAGTAAGGAATGTTGATAAACTTCGTGGAGACAGATAGAGAGAACGTATCAGAACCACACAAGAATGAAGAACACAGTCAAAACGCCATCGTCACGGCTACTTCCTAACTCTAACAAAGCAATTACAGAGAAGCAGTCGTATTGTGCAGTTCTCTACAATAGAAAAAAAAAATTGTTGCGAAAATTGGTCACATTTTAATAAACTAGAATGCCCTAGAATCACTTACCAGCTTCATTCAAAAGAACGTAAACATTGATATTCACAATGCAGAGGATTGTTTCTGTCAGTTCAACCATCGATGGTATTGTACCATGTACATAGTGGCTAAGTGTTCGATAAGCCTCCCCTGAGTGACGTGAAGTTTTTTTTTTGCTTAGCATTGTGCACTGAATGTGTTGGTATGTGTCATACCTCCTGTTTGGGTGGTATTCGCCAAGTGTGAAGTGGTATTCGTAGCAGTTTCGCAAGTGTAGTTAGCAATGCTACCTCTTGACTCCGTGTATTGTTGCAATGAATAACCGGTTCTGATGGAACTTCGCGTTCATTGTTGTTTAGCGCTCTACCTTCCACCGAGCCTTTATTCAACAATCATGACTGCTTGGTCTAGCAAACTTTATTATAACGTACGTAGGATCACAAATTTCTCCTACACGTCGCTTTTAAAGTGGTGTTTTTTTCTTGAATTTGAGAACCTGATACCTTGACAATGTAAATATTTTCTCAGTGACCAATTTTACAAGAATACTATGTATATTCAAGGAATAAGAGGGACAGGCCCGGGCATGAAGGATGAGTTATGTGTTTAGCTTGGCCATTGCATCGGATTTTCTAGCCAGCACTTGTTAATAGGTACATATACAGGACAATTGGCGTATTTATTTCTTGTTGACGCGTGAAGAAATGTAGCGAGCTGTTGTGTTCTCCGCATCGAGAAACACACCAGCCTGTCTAGTCACTGTCCTAGGAGAATGAGATCTTTTTATGCAAATCGACATTTTTTGGTCTAAGTTGGCGTCCAGATCATGTTATTACCCAAAGCGATGTTGCAAGGCAGCGGAACTGTGCCTCAAAGCCTGTGGCAAAGACGACGTCCTCTAAGTAGACAAGAGAAATGTGCGACTTCAGGCATGTCATTACTATGTCTATAAAGCACTGGAACGTCGCAAGTGCCGAGCTACGACAGAATGGCATAATCTTGAACTCGAACACGCCATGCGGTGCTACCAATCCCCTCTTCCCTCGGTCTGTCTCGTCGGTTTCATTTGACAAATGTATTGCGTCCAATTGAGGAAAAATATTTTGTGCTATATAGCCGAACGACTGCCTCCTCTTTCGGTGGTAGCGGATATGCGGATTGCGTGATAGTGTATTGGTGATGGAAAACGCCACAGAAACACGTTCTTCAACCTTTCTTCGCCACAAAGGCTACCGATGATGACGACTTGCGTTTTCATGGCTCTTTGATGTCGTCGCGTAGCATTTAGTTGAATGTTCGCTTCATCATATCATCATCATTATCAGACTGATTACGGCCACTGGAGGGCAAAGGCCTCTCCCACGTTACGCAAATAAACCCGCTCCTCTGCTTGCTGCTGCCACGCTATACACACATACTTCTTATTCTCATGCGCCAACATAACAGCCTGTCTCTACCTCACGCCCTTGCCTTCTGTTGGAATCTAGTCAGTTACTCTTAATGACCAGCGGGTATCTTGCTACGCCCTACATGGCCTGCCCGGGTTCATTTACTCGTCTTGATTTCGATTAAATGTCCTTAATACCCATTGGTGCCCTGACACTCTCCTCACTTTCTATCCCTTAAGGTTACACCTATCATTTCCCTTTCCATTACTCGCTGCGTCGTCCTCAGCTTTAGTTGAACGCCCTATGTAAACCTCCAGGTTTCTGCTCCGTGAGTAAGTACTGGTAAGATGCAACTGTTATATACCTTCTTATAGATTGATAGCGGTAAACTGGCCTTCATGATTTGATAATTGCTGATTGTGCTCCATCGCATCGTTATTGTTCTAGTTGCTTTAGACTCATAGTTCGGTTCCGTGGTTACTACCTGTCCTAAGCAGACGAATTCCTTTACAAATTGCAGTTCCTCGCTACCGATTCCAAAGCGCGGTTCGCTTCCGAAGCTGTTGTACCTTATACTATTTTCCTGCATATTAATTTGCAGACCTGACGTTCTACTTTCCTTGTCCAATTCAGTCATCATAAGTTCCAATTCGTTCCCTAAGTCACTCGTCACGGCAATTTCATCAGCGAATCGCAGGTTAGTAAGGTACTCTCCATTAACTCGTATCCCTAACTCTTCCCAATCTAGGGCCCTGAAAATATCCTGCAAGCATGCGGTGAAGATCATTGTGGAGACTGTGTCTCCCGCCTTACACCCTTTTTTATTGGAACTTTAGCGCTTTCCTAATGTTCGCTGTTTGACTGCTTATTTTTGCACTGAAGCCCAATAGCAACTGTGACGGAGTGGAAGAGCAATTGTTGCTCAACAATGCGGTGCTTGGAAAATGCAGCTGTTGTCGTATTGCAAAGTAGCCAACATACGAGGATATAACATTCAGAGAATTCAGCATGATCTAAAGGACGGGCGCCGCCTCAAAGCGGTGAAGAGAAACTGCGCGCAGGCCAAAACCAGGAGTACGCACTAAGGGACAAGTAAGGCAAGGCCACTGACAATATGGATAGGTTAGTTAAAGGGGCTGAGGAGGTTTACAAGGATCTGTACAGTAACCGCGACAACAAGGACGATAATGTAAGAAGTGGCAAGAGCCCATAGGAAGGGGACATCCCACCAGTAACGTTATGTGCAGTAAAGAAAGCCATGGAGAAATGCAAATAGGCAAAGCCGCTGGTGAGGATCAGGTAACATCAGATTTGTTGAAAGAGAGTGGACAGATTATGAATCAGAGTCAGGATCGGTGGACTCACCAGGATCATGGAAGAATGCTAATACCATCTTCATCCATAAGAAAGGGGACGTCAAAGACATGAAAAATTACAGGCCGATCAGCTTACTGCCCTTTGTCTACGAGCTGTTTACAAAGATAGTAGCTAATAGATTCACGAAAACATTAAAATGTAAGCAACCAAAGCATTGAGCAGGATTTCGTACAAGCTACTTGACAATAGAGCACATTCTCACTACAATCAGGTGATAGAAAACTGCGCGGTGTGCGACCTACGCCTACATATATAACTTTAGTATAGTTGGTGAAGGCATTTGATTCGGTCGAGATATCAGCAATACTGCAGGCACTGCAGAATCTGGGCATCGTTGAAAGATATACGAAGATACTCGTAGAAATGGACAGTGGTTCCACAGCCATCCTGGTTCTTTTTGAATAACGACGAAATTCCAATACGGAACGTTCTAAGGCAGGGAGACACGAGCTCCTCATTGCTATTCACCGCGTGCTTATAGGAGGTTTTCAGGGCCCTAGATTTGGATGAGTTAAGGGTACGTGTTGAAGAGTTCCTTTGTAACCTGCGATCCTTTGATTCGAGACATGGTAGCATTCAAGACATTGTAATCGAGGTACAAATCTACCTCTACGCTATGTCCACGATAGCGTTCTCGAATTGAATCTGACTGCGCCGTATATGTTTACGAATACCATGCTGAGGATGACGTCCCTCTAGCAGTTTCATAAGATTACTAAGCTCACTGGACAACTTGGCCTCTTTATCGAGGTTCTTGGTGTGCCGATTTCTGAGAGCCTTATTGAATTTCATCGAGCTGAGAGAGGTTTATTGGCTTCTCAAGATGTAGTTGTTTCCTTCAGCTTCATGACCACTTACGAAATGACTACGGCTAAGCGAAGATCTTTCGCTTCTGGTGGATGGTGGTGCTAGACAACCTTCGGTACTGTGACAAAGAGCAACCAACCGGCTTTGTTTGCGGCTTTTGATTTAGCGTCGCGTACAAAAACCGAGGTAATTCCTGGAATGCGGTGTCCGGTAGAAAGGACTTTGAGCTGCAGATCAAGGTCCTAACGTAGTCTTCAAAGCTGTATTAATAGAGGCGATGCAACTCCTCGCCGCAGTCCCACTTGTTGAAAATTACGACCCCGTTCCTCGTTTATGGCCAGTTTTCTGCGACACCGCGCGACAATCCACAGAAAGTCGGCTGCTGCTTCACTAATGTAGCAGGGAACACCGTTGCTGATATCGGGGCTGTTGTCGTATTACACATGGCTCCGTACTCTGGATGAAAATGCCTCGCTGTTGGCGTGCCGGATGCAGCGGTATGGTAGTGTGTGTCCGAAAAATGAACAGATAACCGTACCACCGAGAGGCCGCGCAGTGGTCACAGTGATGGTGCAATGAGGCGAGCCTTACGATGTCTTTATTAAGTGGTTGGTCGTGTGATTGAAACTGATTGAATTGATTGAAATTCGAGATGCCCAATAAATGAATCCCCCAAGGAGCAATACTATCGTTTTTTTCTTTTCAATTTGGCAATGTTCGATCTCCGTAGACTTCTTGATCATATACCAGACCGAGGCCACACCTTATATGCAGACAATAGGCTGTGTACCTCTAAAGGCTCGCTCGGAAACAAATAACGGACACTACAACAGACCGCTGACGCCGTGTCTATCTTTGCTCGGCAGTGCGGTCTGCAATGTGCACCCGAAAAGTGTGGCTTCCCCACTCCAACGCCTTATGAAAATTACAACCCTACTGTCGCAAAGGACTTGCTTGCCCGCCATATTTTTACACGACAGCTCTAGGCCCCTCCCAAAAAACACTTGACAGCAAAAGGCGCCATAAACTGGAGAAAGGTTCAAACTGTCGTTTATCCCCACTTTAAAAGATTACACGTAATGTTCCCGACGTGCTGTCGAAGTTCCTGTTCTGGCGCGGAGGAGGTCCTATGCTCTGTCACATTACCTGGGGCAGCTCAAAGCACCCACAACACCTTACACACACAGAAACGCACCTACACATACGTTCAAGCAGTTGGAGGCACGAATCTCCAACTTTGACCTGACCTGAGCAAGCGCTGATCGACCAGATTGAACCAGCGGCAAAGACCGAAACGGCCCTCGACAAATGCTCCTCCCATTCGGATAACTTCTATTTCATGAATGTTTCGTTTCTGTTCTGTATGATGAGAGATACAGATACTTCAACAGATGAAATCAGTCATACTTGTTATTGCTAGTGTGATTGTCGGCTATGGTCTTGTGAGTCCGTTTTTCACTTTGTATTAGGCAGAAGGTTCTATGGCATGCTCTTCGCACATCAATGATTACATATTTTCAATTAGAAATAATACTTCCTAAGATAGGAAATTGGGTGAATTCAATTACACTCATGATGACCAGCAAACACAGTGCACAGTACGAGCAAAGGAATGCACGACGTGCCTGTATCGCCCTTCCCTTGTGCGTAATGCGTATTGTTTCGCTGGCAATCAGGAATAAAAGACTTACGCTACTTGGACCAGCAACGGGACTTCCGGGTGTCAATGCCAGTGGAGACTGAAAAGAGTATAGCAGGGCAATCTTGACTCAGATATCTACATGTGCACATAATCACAGCTGTGTTTTATTTGGCAGCAGTACTTACAATGTCGCGGTAAAAATGGTCTCGCAACCAATATTCCACAAAAGACACATTCCTGCAGCAGGTTATATCTAGCTGCAAACTTCATGCCTGATAACCGTCCATCATTTACGTATAATGTATGCGATTTCTAATACCTCTGAATACTTAGTTGAACTTTAGTGGTATTGTCGCACTGTAAGTTGAAATTTCTAGATTTCAATGAGGCTACCTGAACGGCATAGCCCTTAAGCTTCTAAATTATGCCATCTACCGTGTCTCAATTATTTTGAATTGTTGATTTTGGTGAATTGGCACACGCGTTGTGGTATTCATAGCATTCTGTGGACTGCATTCACCCGTTCTTCAATTCGAGCACCTGTGTTGTGATCCATTGAGAGGGCGAATGTGACACGGACTTATGTTCAGTATAGCAGAAAGTTTTAGTACTTGTACATGACGTTGAAGGAAGGATGTCACTGCTCACTTGATAATAATTTTTCCAAAAGTCATGAATACTTTGCAGCCCCCCTGACGAAATAATTACTTTGATGACTCAGATCAAGCATTTGTGCGGTGCGCGCGAAATTTGAGTCAAGCAGCAGAGCACAGTAGCTCCCCTTGCTTCGGTGCAAGATTATGGATGAATGCATGGCTAAAGAAGTCGACAATGTTTCTCTGCTCTTCTGACCACGTAAACTTAGAATAAACATTGTGAACCATAGTTGTGCGGTCACATTAGCAGTTAGCTTATGATATTATCAAGATTTGCAGCCTGTGGGCTAGCACTGAGGATTCGGCGCTCGTGTACAGCGGCGTAACTTCCTAAGGCACTAGTGCGTGGGCTATCATCTGTTTCTTTTAAAAGCGACAGTAATCACAGCTCTTGTGGCAATGTACTCTCAACAATGATGTTGGTGCAATTATTCCTGCTTTCATGTTATGTGGTGGCATGTAACTGGCCAAACGCAATAAATCACACATTCAAAGTTGGATTCTCTTGATCCATTCACGTAATGTTCAGTTAAAAGCGACAGTAATCACAGTTCTTGTGGCAATGTACTCTAAACAATGATGTTGGTGCAATTATTCCTGCGTTCATGTTATGTGGTAGCATGTAACTGGCCAAACGCAATAAATCACACATTCAAAGTTGGATTCTCTTGATCCATTCACGCAATGCTCAGTTAAAAGCGACAGTAATCACAGTTCTTGTGGCAATGTACTCTAAACAATGATGTTGGTGCAATTATTCCTGCGTTCATGTTATGTGGTGACATGTAACTGGCCAAACGCAATAAATCACACATTGAAAGTTGGATTCTCTTGATCCATTCACGTAATGTTCAGCCTGTTTTCCCGACATACCAGGTGGACGTAACGATATAATTCCTCTGAATATTAAAATGCCTATCATTTGCACTCGAATAAAAACTTGGACGACGGTTGAGCTTCGTCTTTGAGAGTAGAACGCGATGCTGTAATCGGGCGCCGTGCGCATCCCCTGCTTAATTGCTCGCCTGGCTTCGGTTCTCGTTGTACCCCTCAACCGTCCCGCAAGGAAACGAATGCCTCTGCGCATAACATGACCGTTTGAAACTATCCTAGAATGCCCACTGCGATTTGCCCTCTATGCCATAATTCTTCGTTTTGTGAATAAGCGAATGGCCCACTACGCCAACGTTAGGCAACCCGCCAACATACGCAACTTGTCACCTTGCTGATGCTTTCGCTGATGATGATTAATATGTATGAATGCTTTGTAACGGGTGGACCTTTAAAACGGCCACTCGTTGCACATTTCACATCTATTGACACCTGGTGCCACCCTACGTTTCTGCCACGTAAAATTTCCTGTGTTAAGGAGGAGACCCACAGCATGTCGCGCATATAGCGTTTTGTTTTTCAAAGGAAGTTCAACCCGATGGACGCGGTTTCGATCGCGGCCGCGGCGGTCGCATTTCGATGGAGGCGAAATGGTAGAGGCCCGTGTACTTAGATTTAGGTGCACGTTAAAAACACCAGATGGTCGAAACATCCGGAGCCCTCCACTACGGCGTCTCTCATTATCATATCGTGCTTTTGGGCCGTAAAACCCCAGATTATTATTATGAAGGAAGTTCGAGCAATGCCGCGGCTCTGTGATAAAGACCTCCTAAAAACGGAGAAGGTTTGGGTTAGATTCTCGCTCGAAGCGAATATATTTATCATTTATTTTATTTGCATCTTTCTCGATTTTCGCTTACGGACAAGGCTGATTTTTCGCTCACAACCGAAGGCGCCGACGCCGACAGACACCGAAATTCCTGAGGAACGAGATCTTTAACGGTCTTGCGCCAAAGCACTTGCCCGACAAGCATCAGGGAAGGCTTGTTGGGAACTTGAGTGGGTGACATGCTGGAGAGACGATAGCACGAGCAAGAAGAACGAGGAACGCAGGCAAACACAAACTCAGTCAGAAAGTTTCACTTTAACAAAAGTAATTGCATCGAAACAGTCATATTGTCATGTTGTCAATATTATATGAAAAATCAGATTGCAAGAATAGGTCGCAATAATCTACAAATATATTGTCCCACAATCAATTAAATCTTGAATGGAAATATGTAAACATTGCTTTTGAAAATGCAAAACAATGCTTTGTCAGTTGATCATCGGTGTTATGGTACCACGTGCTGAATGTTTTAAGAAGGATCCGTTGATGGGCGAGTTGGTACATGTCTTGAAACATACTAAGTATGTGCAGCGCAATAGTACGAAGACAAGAGAAGACACACAAACGACATAGACTGGCGCTGACTTCCAACTCAATCGTTGGAAGTGGAGTTGGAAGTCAGCGCCAGTCTGTGTCGTTTGTGTGTTGGAAGTGGAGTATTTCAAGGCTGAGTGTTTTAAAAGCGCGATTCGCCCCTCATGAGTGACGTCGCTTTTTCTATTTCGGCCGTAGCATCTGCAATGAATACGTTGTTGCTTATTGTGCCTTTTGTTTAGGTGGCATTCCGAAATGCGGCGTGGTGTTGGTGTTATGTTTGCGACTGCAGATACCAGTGCTTACTTTTAGTACGTATTTTCATGGAATCAATGGGTAACCACTTCTGATGGAAATTTGCGTTTGTCGTTAATTAGTGCACTATCCTTCACCGATCCTATGATTCAATCATGGTGACCGGTTGACCTGTCATGCTTTATAAATATGTGGATAAGATCACAAATTTCTCCCAAACGTCACTTCTAAAAAACTTGCCATCGCTAATATTGGCTTAGTGACCAATTTCACAGGAATACATTGCATATTCAATGACTATACGTGATAGGTGTGGGGCATGATAGTCACATAGGTGTTCAGATTTGCTGTTCCAGCAGGCTTTGTATCTTGCACATGTTGTAGGCACATATACCGAGAAATTCGCGTATTGCCGTTGTCACATATAGATTGTGCCATCGAAAATGTGATAGAAGAAAATGAAGTCAAGTTTAGCTTGACGCATAACCACACGACTAAATGAAGAGAAAAACGAAGTGGAAGATATAAAAGAGAAGATGACGTGGGCAGAGGGCCCGGGGTGTTCGAACGTCAGTGCGTTAGGCAGGTACGATCGGCGCCGGCTACTGCTCCGGGCGCTCCGGCTTCTTTGTTCTACGGCACCCCACCGTAGTCTCGTGCTCCTTCGCTCTACGGCATCGCATCGCAGTCACCGGCCATTCAAGGACACGCCCTAGGAAATGGCTGGCAGGCGCGAACACCCGCAGCAGTCAGGGAGCGTCGTCCCGTTGTGTCCCGAGCGCTTCGTCCTACTGCACCGCTGCGTAGCCCTAGTCTGAACCAGTACTGTTCGTTCCCGCGAAACGCCAGCTCAAGTACCTGCGACGCACAGGTAATTGAACTCCGAGCCTCCTAGCTTCAACCACTACGCCAGCTCGCGTTCCACACAAGGCGAAGTATGCGTTATCGACTTGTACGGTGACGTTGACTCCAGAGACCAACGCAACGCCTCGACTCCTCTCCCATCGGCACAGAACGCTGCGAGTAGATTAAGCGATGAACGCTGCATACGGTTTAGCGACTTGTATCACTTTTTTGTTGTATCAATGATAGCTTTTTTAGTGCCGGCATGTTTTATATATTTGCAGCGCTTTGGGGTAACATTGTGCGTTTTTCTTTTGTGTGTAATTAAAATAGTTGTGTCTAACGCTCTCGGCTCGTCCGTTCCTTCTGGCCGACTGTTGTCCAGAGATCCGTGACAAAAATAAGTGGCGAACCAGTCAGGATCCTTTTTCTTTTTTTGTTGTGGATCTCACAGATTTCGATAAGGCTGAAAGAATGGACTTGACAAAGATATTACAGTAGGCAGCGAAGCTTGGCATGTCGAGTGAGGAAGCGATGAGTCTGCAATCGCGAGAAAAAGCTGCTGAGGATCAGCGAACGGAGAAACGCGAGGAGAGGTGTGAAGAAGAGGAACGCGACAAGAACAGAATTGAGCGCGAGAAGGAGTTCCTTCTGTGGAAAAATCGGACTTTAGACGGAGGTAGCGAGATGAGCACAGGCGATAGCAGTCCCACAGTAAAAAGAGAACCTCTGAGAGTGAAGCGAGTCTGCCCCAAAAAAGTTAATGGCTCTATTAACTCCATTAGCGTATAGCCCTAGGTCAAGGCTGGGAATGTAGTGAGTGGACGACATGTGCCTAGTTGGTAAGGCCTTAAATGTCTTTGGTAGAATGCCCGCCAGTGATCCAATGGACTACAACAAAGTCAAGAGGGCTCTCCTGCAGAGTTTTAGGCTCACTGCAGAGGGTTTCCGCGAGAAATGTTGCAGCAAAAACCAGAGGATTCCGCGACTGCTAAGCAGTTTCCTTGCCGCTTGACAAACTATTTTGACAGATGGTTAGACATGTCAAACGCGGGAAATAGTTTTGAAGAAGTACGTGACATGATGGTCACAGAACAGTTTTTGGCTTGTTCAGGTCCAAAACTAGCTATCTTTCTCAAAAAAAGAAAGTTGAACGGCTTAGATGACTTTGTCGATGCCGCAGATCAATTCCTAGAAGCACAAGGGCTCAGTAGCCTATGTAAGGCTCGAGATGAGGAACCAGTGGTATCGGCATTAAATCAAACCGTATCTAAGACTTACGGCAGTGCGCTAAAGACCCCCTAAGGTGTTTTCTTTGCGACAAGGCCGGGCACCGTGCAGCTGACTGTCGTACCAGTGGCGCAGCCCAAGACACGCATGCCGTATGTCAAGGTTGCAAAAGGATAGGGCATACGGTGGAAGAATGCCGATATCGAGCACAGTGAAGGGTGGCGTGTGTTGTTGACTTGCACGCATCAGCTGTAGTTCCTGAATCCAGGAGAGAAGGCGCACCCCGGCAGAGTAGTGTGGTAGATTGAACGCCTGATATGAAAGCAGCAATGTCGGTTCTTGTAGGACGAATAGGGTGATCGGCGTATTTTGTTCCTAAGAAAGAGCGGGTCCAATACAGTTCTGGTTCGGAGAAGCCTGGTGAATGATGAGGACCTGACACGAACATTGTCCTCCGTAACTCTTGTAGACGGCACGGTCAGGCACCATCCCGAAGCTAGAATTTTGACAATACCTTGGTGTGGGCGAGTTGGTCCATCATTAGTGAAAACTTGAAAGCGCGAACGACGAAGTTAAGCGCAAGTTGTTGTATGTGTTTCGTTTTCGTCGTTAGCGCTTTCAAGTTTTCACTAGGATTTTGGTTTCAACGCCATATTACAGGGCAGCTATTGGCTAAGTGTGTCGACCAATCGCTTTTGACATATCATGGGCAATGTACCTGCAGGAAGAGACGTACTTATCAGGTTTACATCCGGGATGTGCTGCTACATTGTGTTGTTTACAAGTCTAGAAGTGTGGGTGTGAAGAGCGACATTATCTGTGTTACATCGGCGCGCAGTTGCCGAGAAGTAAATGAGCCCTTCCAGCGGGTAGACCAGAAAACAGCCGCCGCTTGATACCGTCACGCTAGAAACGCAACTCTGGCAATTCTTGCACACTCACTTATCTCAGCGGCACTTTAATGTAACAGTGGAAATGCGTGCGAAGCTAAAATGCACAAACTTTTACCTTCGGCCTGCGTCGAGATAAGCCCGACCAAGTATCACTTCCACCATCATATTCCACCATGATTGCCACCAAAGGTTAGGCATAGCTTACCGACCGAGTCCGTCTACGTGTTATCGGCACTTCGGGTTTCAGGATACACGATTCCGATGAGTACGAATGACTTTACAGCACAGCTGTGGCATCAGCTAACCTAAATGAAGCGTTTTTTCTTGTGTACGGTGTCCGCACAAGAAGCGATCAGCATAGATGCGACGCGCTTCCAGCAAACGCCTCCGCTCACCAACCGCCGCCGGTCGATCTCGCCGGCGCTTCTCTGACACGTATCCGAGAACATAGACTTGTCAATTCGAACGCCTTACTGAACCAATATGATGGCATATTTTTCCCGCGCACTGCACTTGCGTTGGCCGAGCTGTTCTGCAGTTGTAGCTAATGATACAGCGTCAGATCAGTGCGCTAGCACGGCTGCGCTGTAGGTTCCGCGAAAAAAGCATCACAATACTCAATCAACTGTACGCGCGTATTTATCGAATGAGATTTGAGTCGACATAAGCCTCTGCACATGTCGCCCTTTGGAAAAAGCGAGAAACGGCAATTAAACTTAGCTGTAACATTCGGTTCACTAACCCGTCCTCGGTCCACTTGACACTTTTTTT
The DNA here is from genome assembly GCF_013339695.2 of Rhipicephalus sanguineus. Classification (NCBI taxonomy): domain Eukaryota; kingdom Metazoa; phylum Arthropoda; class Arachnida; order Ixodida; family Ixodidae; genus Rhipicephalus; species Rhipicephalus sanguineus. The sequence continues at coordinate 115,857,621 of NC_051186.1, read as the reverse complement.
GGAGTTACGTTGTGAATTCTACAAGAAAGTTAGCGCTGTTGCCATTATCGACGTGCCATTCGTTACCGGCAGCAGTTTGTTCGCGTTTAATAACTATGCAAATTTTAGTACGATGTGAAGATCGCGTCTGTGTCCGGTATGAGACATACAAAGCTGAAGCCAAACGGTGTATTCGTATGTTGACTAGTCATTTTGCAGAACTCAAAGCAACTGTCAGCGTGGCGTAGTGGTAAAGTACTCGGCTCGAGATCCGAAGGTCACACGTTCGACTCCCGGTGGCGGCAGTTTTTTTTTGCATACGGCTTTTTTTTTTCTTTTTTTGTACTAATGCTTTCTACATCGCCTTCTGTACAATTATTATGTGTAACAGCTAATCACGATGGTCCCGACGCTGTAGAGCCGTTTTACGCTCCGCTATTCCCAGCATCCATCATACGCCAGCATCCAGCATACACCTTGTGCCACCATCTTCCAGCACCATAATCCACCATATTGGTGGAATCCACCATCCCACATGGTGGATAAATTTTCAATAGGGAAGTCGATGATTGGCAAGGTACGTTTATGAATTCCACGCTGCGGATGACATCCCACGAGCAGTGACAAAGGCTTACGAAGCTCGCCGGACAAGTCGACCTGTTAATCGGGATTCTTGGTGCGCCGATTTCAGACAGCGTTGCATAATTTATATAATTTCATCGAGCTCAGAGGCTTTTATTTGCTGCCAGGGTTGTACTCTTTTTCTTAGACTTCGCGGCCAATTAACAAATGACCATGGCTAAGCGAAGATCGTTCGCTGACGGCGGACAGCGATGCTAAACAACCTTCTGTAGAGCGACGAACAGCAACCAACCGACTTTGTTTGCGGCTTTTGATTTACCCGCACGCAAGATTAACCCGCGGCCGTGACTACAACAAGTCTTCAAGGGGGAAGCGCGCCCTTCAAGGAAATAGCACCCTTAGTATACGCAAACGACTGTGCATACACTCGGGGCACAAGCTAAATTTAGCCATAATATAAAAATAGCACGCCGATGCATGTTGACCGTTGTGTTGAGTAACTCACACTATTTAACAGCGAAGCTTTTATGCAGGATAAAAAACGGCTTTTCACCGCAAGGTACCTCGCCCCGCCGTGGACTAGGAGGCACCGACGCCACAGCTGTACACCTCGCCTCGCCTTGCCTCGCTACCACGCCTGCTGCTGTGATGTTACGCCAGTCGGGCATGCGCCAAGCAGTAGCAACGGCGATGCCACGCCAAGCCCGTTCCGCAATGGGACGCGCCGCGTCTAGTTGCCGCTACAGCTGATGTGGCGTCATCCAAGCCACGCATGTGCCATGGCAAAAGCTGCGGAGGAGCTGCGTCGAAGCTACCAAAATGACCAACTATAACCGCGCCAAGTTATAAGTAAAGGTGTTCCCTAGCAACCGTTTGTGTCAATAAATACGCGATAAATAGATCTACTGCGCATGTGCATGCCGTCGCGATTGTCATAAACAGCCGCGTATTGTCGTGCTGAGGAATTTCGTAGCATGGGTCGCCCAAGGAAGAGCCGTAAAGAAGATGCTGCCCATCCCGGGGCTCGACCTGCTGCAGGGCGAGAACGACATCAGTTGCGGTGATCCGACCCGGGCTACATGAACAAAGCGCTTGACATGAAGAGAAAGAGTAAAGATCCGGAAGATACGGAATATAGAACGAGTGGGAAGTGGTACGTAAACGAGCCAGGCGCCGTCAACACGGAGATGGACGGGCTGAGTACGAGCAATAAAGGCTCGCGCGAGGACAGAGAGAGCCGATTATATGTTGGCAGGCGAGTTTCTATTTAGTCTCTTTGATCGACGAGCTCCACTGTTGTAAAGTATTGCGCGGCTGAGTGCAAGCCTTTTCTCCGTTGGTTTCCTGGTACTGTCTAATATTAAATGCCAAGCATTTCTTAGCGAACCTCAGCACTTTGGCCGTTTCTATCTACCTATCTATGTGTCTATCTATCTAGCCGCCTATGTCTGGGCGCTCTCCTGGTCGTCTCCATAACTTGTAATATACCAAAATTGGCACAGCAGGGGATCAGTGAATGGCGAACACGATTCAATGGTCATGACATGAATAACGCATACCTGTCGCGTACGTCATGAAACCCTTTCTCTCAGTCACGTGTGGCACATACCCGTAAACCAGAGAGAATGTTATGCGGGTATGTGCCCCGCGTGATACAGTCTCAACCAACACAGTAACCGCGAACACGCACTTTGACACGCAAGGAAAGTTATGATCCTAAAAACTGTTGGGGTTTTATGTGCGAGAACCACGATATTGCAACGCCCACTTCTTGTTTTATTTTGATGTGTTCGGGATTGACCAGCAAGGGTGGTTATCAGCGCTCGACGCTTACCGCGCCGCATTATTTGAGAACCTTCGCGGTTGTACGAGATCGCTTTGTGAAGATTGCACGCAGGACGCAAATTCTATTGATTATTCCAGAGCTTGCGCGACCACCAGTGATAAGTCTGGAAAGTTCTATGCGTGGTGTACAAAAGACGGCGCGCCCCAGGCATTGGCAGTTTTTCGATGGCCGACGCTCTCTTCGCCGCTATCAGTGTACGCTGTGTATCAGTGTATTGCTGTAGTTTGACTTTCAGTTTCCCGGCCACAAGTTCAGCCAAATAAACAGTTTCATCTCGGAAGCACTGACTGCTGCCTTCGTCGACGTCACGACCACGTGACAAATGATATGAGAGACGCCGTAGCGAAGAGTGCCGGAAATTTATACCATCGGGTATTCTTTACCGTGTACCGAGATCGCACAGAACACGGGCATGTAGCATTTTGCCTTCATCGAAATGCGACCGCCGTGGCCGGGATCGAACCCCGACCTTTGGGTCTGCAGCCGTGCACCTTAACCACTACACCTCCGTGGCGGACGCAAGGAAAGTGAGGAAACTGAAGACAGAACACCCCTGGAAGACGCCCAACTACCATCCACTTGTCCACGTGCTCCGCAACGTGGACCACGTGGATTACTTAAAAACCGGCGTCAGTGCTTCCTACAATAAATCTGCGGAGAGAACCAGGCCTCTCATCACTACCGGTGACTTCAACATCGATTTATCAAGATCCAACAACGATTGGTCCTTATACTGCGTAAAAGACGGATTGGATGTAGAGAGGGCATCAAAAGACCTCGCTTCCACGTCCACGACAAGAGGCACCATATATCATTTCATCGTAAGAGGCATCCAGGATTTCCACCAGCTGCACTATACCTCGCCCTTTACTACACTTATACCCTTGTCACGGGTAGTCTAACCACAGTTAAGTACGACGGCCGTTAAGCCTAACGGCTGCTGTTGTCACACGACAACCCTAACCGCTGTTAATGCGCTAACGACCGTCTTCGTAAACGGAGGTAGGCAACCCCTGTTAGCGCCGTAAACTGACAACATGGCGGCCCCATGGCGGCCCCCATGGCGGCCCCCATGGCGGCCCCCATGTCGGACGCGAGCTCGGCTCCCAGCAAAACATCGAGCCAAAAGCGTGTCAACTGGACCGTTGCGACGACGGAGGCATTGGTACGCATTTGGGAAGATAAATTACCGGCTTTGAGGTACTAGTTTATCCTTGCTGCAAGAATCTCGTGTGCATTTCGCGCGATGGATACACGGCTGCGTTTATTCATAGAGCAAGGTTTCACGCTATTTGATAGACGCGCATCAAAACACCCAGTGACGCGCCATAATCGAGCGTGATGTGTACAAGGCTGTTGCACGAAGGCAGCCATATATCAACTAAAGAACGCTTGGAAGCGCTGCAAACGTGTGACAGCGCCTCTGTCTGGTTTACGGTAACTCTTATGTCCGCTAACTGCAGTTTGGTATAACAGTGGTTAAGCTTACCCGTGTGACAAGGGTATTAGACTCCTTATAGCCGCGATCACGAACGGATCTAAAAAAGTCCGGTCCAGCTGGTGGTAGTCACTGGTCATGTTGATGATGACCTTGTTCAAGAAACTGTCAGGAAACCTCCTACACATACACACGGGTTCATGAAACGTGTGTGTATCCGTCATAACGGACAAGTATAAGCATACCAACTGTAATTGTGTCTGCAACGTACGTGCAGTGCACCTGCGCGTGCCACGCGGCGCAGTGTATATCTAGGAAAACTTTCCTGAATGCAGCTTAGCTGCGAGTAACGCCTGTCCTGTGCATCCGTGTTCCTTCTTTGTCCGGTTCGGATTCGCGCTATCTAGCATTGAAGAATTAGGCACTAAATATCATGAAGGTACTAGGATGCTATTGTAAACTACATATCAGCTTACTGCGTCTGGTGTTGGTAAACCCATGTTGCTGTTGCCATCGTTACGCAACCGTAAACAGCTGGTATATAATACATATGCGACTGTTCAACATATGAGTGTGCGTATACCACATCCATATTTCTCTAGCGTCATTCTGTAACGTTTCGCCCAATGTGAAAAATTAAGCCACAGTCAACGTCCGCGCATGCTTCGTATAACATCGATTCCCACGGTACGTGGCATCTGCCAAATGTTTAGTTTACGAACCTATTGAGCGACGATGGTTGCCAAGCAGTAAAGCGAACCTAATCAGGACTTAGGAATAATTTCATGAAGTAAAGCGGCCCTATTGCAGGACTTTAGGGTCTGAGAGTGGCGTTTGCAATATCGTGTATTCAACGTGTGATCTTTAGCCATCTTCACTTTTTTCAGTTTACCTATGAAAATACCTATGATTGTCAGCAAAAACAGAATACTGTAGGAGCAAAGAAATGTACGACGTGCCTGTGTCACACTTCTCTGGAACGTAATGTGTATTGTTTGCTGGCAATCATGAATAAAAAGACTTACCCTACTTCGACCAGCAACTGGACCTGCGGGGGTTAATGGCGGTGGAGACTGAAAAGAGTTTAACACGGATATTGACCGTGGTATACAGACATGCACATTGTCACTACGGTGTGTTTATTTCAGTTCTATTCTACAATGTGCTCTAAAGTTGTCTCGTTACCAACATTTTACAAAACACACATTACCGGGGCAGGTTATATCTTGCTGCAAACTTGATGTCCGACAATTGTCGACCAATTACGTATAAAGTATACAAACATTATTATTGCCTCTGAACACTTAGTGGCACTTTGATGGCACTGTTGCACTGTGAATTTAAATTTCTAAAAGTGCGATAAGCTGCTTGAGCGACATGGTTGTCACGTCTGTCCAGTCGTAATGTATGTATAGTTCAGTTTAATTTGGTGACTTCAGACATGCGATGTGGTATTCCAAATTTCTTGGCACCTGCAGTCACTACTTTTTGACTTGAAACACGTTATGTTTGAACTATTGAATGGGCGAATGTGACGCCAATTTACATGTATATTCATCATCATCATCAGCCTGTCTACGCCCACTGCAGGGCAAAGGCCTCTCCATGTTCCGCCAATCAACCCGGTCCTGTGCTTTCTGCTCCCGCGTTATACCTGCAAACTTCTTAATCTCATCTACCCACCTAATTTTTGTCTCCCCTCACGCGTTTGCCATCTCTTGGAATCCAGTCAGTTACCCTTAATGACCACGGTTATCCTGCCGACGTGCTACGTGCCCGGCCCATATCCATTTCTTCTTCTTGATTTCAACTATGATGTCCTTAACTCCCGTTTGTTCCCTGACCCATTGCTCTCTTCCTGCTCTTAAGGTTACACTATCATTTTCCTTTCCTCGCTCGCTGCGTCGTCCTCAATTTAAGTTGAACCCTCTTTGTAACTCTCCAGGTTTCTGCTCCGTAGGTAAGTACCGGTAAGATGCAGCTGTTATATACCTTCCTCTTGAGAGATAGTGGTAGGCTACCATTCATGATTTGATATTGCTTGCCGAATGAGCCCAGCCCATCCTTATTCTTCTAGTTAGTTCACTCTCATGGTCGGCTCCGCGGTTACTACCTGTCCTAAGTAGACGTACTCCTTTACAACTTCCAGTGTCTCGCACCTATCGCAAAGCGCTGTACTCTGCAAGATTGTTCCACATACTTTAGTTTTCTGCATATTAATTTTCAGACTACTTTCTACTTTCCCTATAAAGAATCCAATAAAGCCGGGCGCACGGCAGAGAGACACGATATCTCCAATGTTATTCACCGCGTGACAGGAGGTTTTCAGGGCCCTAGATTGGGAAGAGTTAGGGATAAGAGTTATTGGAGAGTATCTCAGTAACCTACGATTCGCTGATGACATTTTATTGATTAGTAACGCGAGAGACGAATTACAGCTCATGATTACTGAACTGGATAGGGACATGTAATTCGGTTCAGCACAAAGCTTCGTATATGTGCATGATGTCGAAGGACGATGACACTTCTCACTTGGTATCAATTTGGTAAAATCACGGCGGCTGGGCTACACACATGGCGAAATAACCGCTCATATTACTCAGTTCAAACCGTCGTGTGGCTTGAGCAGCGAAGATTAGGAAAAACTGTGCGTGGTCTTTCCTCTGCTTCTTCGAGCTGCAAGGAAAAGCACGCATCTGGTGGCAGAGCACTCTGAATCATGCTGTCGGCGCGATGATTCCTGTGTTTGTTATGTGTCGTGGTATGTATTTTAACGGCGCACAAAAAATCAATCAAAACCTTGATAGTGTGATTGTACTGATCCATTTGGTATTGTCCAGCCGGCTTGGCTTGCACGATATGCCAGAGGGTCGTGATGCAGTATTTTTTTGAACATGAAATGTCGTAACTGCTTCCAGACGAATAAATACCGGAAACACATAGTAAAAGGCAAATTTTTGCTTTAGTAAAAGTCAAAGGCAAATTTTCCTTCAGTAAAAGTAACTAGAGAAAAGCAGTCGTAATGTGCAGTTCTGAATAACAAAAATATGGCATTGCAATAATAGGTCATATTATTCTATATTCATTGTCCTACAATTATTAAGAGCAGACGTCAAAAGATGGTAAACATTGAAATTTATCATGCATACCAATGTGCATGCAGACGAAGAGCAGCCAACTGGCTTTTTTGCGGCTTTGATTTACCGGCACGTTAATTTAAACCGAGGTTGTCCTGGTAGTGCGGTGTCTGGTAACAATGACTCTAAGTTCCAGGACAAGGTCCTCACGCTGTCTTCAAGAGCGAAATATCGGTGAGACGCTTCTCGCCACAGTCGCGCTTATAGAAATGGCGAGCCAGTCGCACGTTTCCGGCGAGCTTTCTGCGAGTTCGCACGAGGATCCACAAAAAGTCTGCTGCATAAGAATGTAGCAGAGAACACCGCTACCGACATTGTGGCTGTGTCGTATTGGGTATGCGTCTGAACTCTGGCGGCAGAAATCGAGCTGACGTGTGGGATGCTGCGGTGTGGTGCTGTTTCCTTCTTCTTCGCATGGGCTTAGTTCACGACATGAAGGATGTGTCTGAAACATGAACACACAAGCCAGACCCCCGAGCAGCCGCGTGGTTTTGACGGCGATGTTCTAATGAGTCGAACTTTAGCATTTATTTATTATTCTTCGGCCTAGTTATAAGCAAAACTAAAATTGTAAATGCAAGACAATATCACTCGCAGTACAATAATAACGACGAGCATGATCATCAGTCACGGGTGATCTGACCACTGGTCATTTATTTTATGCGTGAGCGACGAAGATGCCAGCGTTATCGTTGGTGCATCCGTCAGCTCTAGAGCAGTCTCAGCTACTCGTGTTTCGCAAGCCATCTTATTAGAACTACCCATAGAAAGCTTGATGCACGCAGACTTAACCTGCACCGGGCGTTGGTGTACGTGTGACGGTCACATGAAAATAAATAAACGACCGCGCACGGCAATATACGCCAGACACGCCTCTCTATAAATGAAAGCTTTAGTCTCCATAAGTTGTATTTGACAACACGAACATGGACTCATTTTGCAGAACAAAGCGAAATTCCTGTTCAGTAATGGAGCAGCGACGATACCGTCCGAGAGTTAGTTTTACTAGCACTTCCATTCGGTTATATACACGTCAGTGCCTCAGTGTTTCTACAATTACCTTATATAGCCCAGAACTTTATTCTTAGACTTGGTTCAACGAACGTGCCCTCTTGACCAATAGTCGCGTGGTATTCCGCCCAAGTTGACTACGGCTGCATATTTTTGTCTTTTCTAGATTAAATTGTTCTGGTCGTCTCGTATGTATTTTGTTGCATTTTTTCTCTCGAACGTTATTACAGAAGTCTTGGGATCTCGCATATTGATGTAGCGGCAGCGAGTTCTGCGGTGTTCGTTGGCCACTGTTTTATTGTACTTTAGGATTGGAGTTATACATAAATATCCAGATACAGGGGATCATGCATTGTTAATTGCATCATACTTTGCTTTCATTTGTGAGTGCGGTCTGCACTGTATACGATGTACGTATTATAGTGTGGCATCAAAGATGACACTGGCTGAATTGGGATGTAACACTTGCCCAAGGTGGAATACCACCAGCACCTCCAGGACTTGAGGGGGACCCAGGCTGAAAAGAGTATAGCGTAACAATTACGTCAAAGAAGAACAAATAATGCACACAAGCGCTTAACACCACGAAAATATTTCTTTTTACAAAAAGTACTTAAGAATTAACAGTATTAACAGTACAGTTTAAAGCAATCTGCAAGAGTTACCTTCCCCTGATGGTTTATAACTACCTCGCCACTAGCGGTCGGAAAACTGTTTGCTGTTTAGGTGAAATGAATGTTAACATTATTGCATCCAAGTAATCTTTTGCAAGCGGCCATTTTTGGTGAGGGCGACCCGCAGTCATCGTAGTTACTCCATTGAATTCCACCCGCTTCGCTTCACGTAAGCGACAACCCCGACAACGAATGACACCACTAGGACTATCTACTAAGACTAGCCCCTCACCGTCAAAGCTACTAGCGGCGCTTACTAACACTGCTACGTGTATATGCATATATATACCCCATAAAGTGGACGGTACTATTTCTCCCTGGCATTGCTCAGCAGCAGAGCATCGGATCCGTTATTCCAAGGTCACAGGTTCGGCCTCTGCCGGCGGCAAGTTGCATTTTCGGCCAGTTTAATTTCTCCACATTTACATCATAACCAATACACCTAACATCCCCTTAAGCGATTCATTAGGTTGTGTGTAACAAAGAAACACGTGCCCTCGATCAATTCCCCTCATTCGCACATTTGAAGGTAGAGGTGCTGAGGTAGAACTGTGAAGGCAGAGGGGCTCAAAGAACTGGACTTTTTTTGAGCAAATGTACTTGCGTGTCGGGTGTGGTTCGCTTGACGAATGAACAGTCAAGTGAACAACACCCCGACTAGAATTTGTATCTAGGCATCAGCTCCACCATGTGGCACGCCGAGAGGCAGTGCCTACTGAAGCTGCCTCTCAATTAGCACACCACTGGTGAATGCGCTAATATCATGATCTCTTCGCAGGTTTCGTTTCTTATTCGTATACCCGAATCCCATTTCCTCGGGGTTTTTAGATGCGAACGCATTTCTTAGTCGGAGCTATGTCAGGCGTCGGTCGGTGTCCGCGTGCCTCTCCGCTCTCACTCCCTCTGCCATAGCAACAGCTGCGGGCGCGCGCGCTTATCCTCGCCCTATCAACCGGAGCAGGTAGTGCGGGCGGAGTAGCGGAGAGTGAGTGGAGAGGAGGAGAGCACTCTGGCGTGTGAGGGCGCTCGCATCGCGGGAGCTCGGCGGAGAGAGTGTAGTAGACGGTAGGTGCAGTGCTTCGCCGCTCCTTCTCTCGCCGTTCGCTCTCTCTCCTCCGTGCGCCACCGCCTCAATGCAGTGCGTTTGAAACGCCTTTGTGCGGCCTTGGCACAGCCTGAAAACAGCGCCTTCTAGACGCGCTTGTGCTGCATTGAAGGCGGTGGCAACATCCCTGAGGTGATTACGAACGCACGTAGGAAGCGTTCGTTGAAATAGGCGCCCAAAAGGGAGACACTTGAGCGCGTCGCAGTGTCCAGTTTTACGCCATTAAAATTGCTACGCCGTGTACTCTCCGCGCAAGAAATGCATTCTCATTTCCTCACGGTTCCCTTCGGGGAGGTTGGGGCATTTTAAAGACGATAGTATTTCTTGGGGAACTTAAACGCAGAAATTTTGGTCTGTCTTTCTGTCTGTCTGTCTTTCTGTTTGTCGGCACGTCACCCGATTCAGCCAACCGGCCAAAGTTGAACCACTTGCTTACCGCCCACCCATCTTGAACTGGTACGGCTGTTCGTACTTGTGAACGTTGTCGATCAACAAGATATTACGCATATCTGAGGCGTAAGATCATTAGGTAAGTATTAGGTGGTGTGTTCCTTTAATAGAAAATACATAGATACGCAATTTTAAAGACCTTGATGGTATGCGTTTAACGTTGAGACAGTAACGCGTTTATTAAAAGATTGCCACAGCTGAAGCGATCAGCGGTCCAAGCCGAGCAAGCGCGAGCGCCAACAACAACCGTCTTCGTCTTCTTCTTTCGCAGGCGTTCTTGTCTGCGCCCTACCATGTTACAAATCACTCCCCCGCGGAAAAGGAGCCATCCTGGTGACCTAAGGAACAGGTACAACTGGTGGGTCATAATGCGGCTTCAGTCAATCGACGTGAACAGTCTCGCGGCCGCGACGACGGCAGTCCGTAGATGATTGAACAGGCTCAATAATATAGTTAACTGGTGGTGCTTGACGTAGGACGCGGTAGGGGCCTTCGTACTTAGGCAGTAGCTTTGTGGAAAGGCCAGGAGCGGAGGACGGAACGCGAAGCCACACCAACGTTCCAGGCGAATACGACTGAGGAGGCAGGTTGTCGTCGTGACGGTCCTTCTGGCCCTACTCGCCCTACCATGTTACAACCCTAGTTTCTTAGGGTGCGCTGAAAATGCGACTGCGCTGAAACTTGTGTTCCTCCGTGCCCCCTGCACAAGTTCATGTTGTGTTTCGGTTTCGGTTCAGTATTGCATTGTACGAATGACAGGTGGCGCCGCTCTGGCATTCCTGTTTTACCCAGGCGACGTGTAAATAAGAGAGTTGTGGAGAGTACTCGTTGAGTGTGGACGTTTCTTCTCCTTCGGCGCATCGCGCCAAACAGCGTGTTCGGGCTGGCCGGCGTCCCCACCGGTCGCGTTGGTCACCGCCGGTCTTCGCCTGCCGCTGCGCCGGGACTACTAGCCCGCAACACAGCACTCATGTTTGCCGACGTATTGCCAGATGGCGTGCATATCTCACGCAGCGCCTCTTCTATCGTCTTTAGACGACATTTGCAGCGAAGCACGCAGATACGCGGCCAATTTTTTTGTCTTACATTGCACAGTACGAATAGAGTTTTAGATGCGAAGCAGCTTATGGCGGAGCTCAATCCGGTGTGCGGCGTGACCACCATTACTGCGCACGCGAAACCGCCCCCCCACACACCCCCTCTCCACTCCCCTCGCCCCCTCTCCACTTCCAACCCCCTCTCCTTTTGATAAAAGGCTCTCGTTACATCATACACACGCTCAGTCACTGCGCCGGCTGCGCTGCTGTCATGAGATTCGACGTCAACGTCGGCGCCAATAGGCACCGTCCACTGACCAGAGGGAGCTGCGTTGCTCGCACTGGCCCGTGCCAAGTTCGCTGATATTGGCCGTTAGGGGCACGCAGAAAGCAGACGAGCGAACGCGTACCCCGTGTACCCCGGCCACAAGCCCCCACTAATGCAGGGAGGGAGACGCAGGCAACGCGTTCAATTTTGAGCGGCCCCGTCTCAAAGTTACTTCTTTTATACGCTAGGCTGTGCGTTCTGGCGCTGCAATCACACGGGGAAACTCGACTGCACGGTGCCTATTGTAGTAATACCTTAACGCCTGCCGAGATCGCGGAACAACGGGTGCAGCAGCGGAATGCTCGACGGCCCGATGCGCAATGTAAACGTCGGCAAGCTGACCCAGAGCTCCGGGCTAGGGATGCCCAGCGCAAACGGCATCGCCGGCGGGAAACTGCTACGGATGAAAGGCGGCTCGACTTGCCGAAATGCAACGGCAGCGTCGGCAAGCAAACCCCGACGTACGCAACGCTGACGTCGAAGCCAAGCGTCAGCGTAGAGCCAACGCGTCGGCCTCGGACAGACGACGCGAGTCCAACGCCCGTGCAGAACGCCTCGCTAGACAACTTCAACGCTCGGGCTTCGACGGTACCGACGCCAGGTTCCAGCGCGAATTCCTCAACCGGAGCTTCGGGCACAGCTGCAACTTGTGCGACCGACTTTGATTCGATAACAATCTGACCAAGGTCGGTAGCATGCGCAACGGAACGCGATCGTGCATGTGCATCGGCTCATGGTTCCCTCTAGCGGGAGATGTTACTTTTATGCTGCACATTGGATGTGGTCTTTTGATCAAACATTTTTCTTCTCAGCTCCTAATGGTTACAGTTGGCCAACACCCATTTTACCCTCAAAGACGGGTTTGCGCAATAAAACAGGTCAGGTGAAAATAGCGCTTTCGCTTCTAATCTTTCTTGTACTGCCTTTTTTGCTCTACATGCTGTAAGGACAAGATTCCGTTCGAGTGTCTTCTATTCCGTTTTTGTTCCCGTCTTTCGTCTATGCGATTGTGGTATGTACATGTAATTGCTTTGATTTACTAACTAATACATTGTTAATGCCAAAGTATTCGTTTTCACTTGTGCTGAACGTTCGACTTTCACTGCATACCAGGTAGATCTAACGTAAAACGTTTCCTTTACATGAAAGATCGCATATTTGTATTGGGATAAAACACTTAACCGAATTCCACCTATGAGGACAGTGTCACAACATTGGGGTCTCGGAGGCTGAGAAAGAGGATAGCATGCCACTCACGGAACGAATACACACATGCACATAACATCTGCTGTTGATGTTAACTAGGGTACTTATAAAGGAAGAGTAGCATTTCTGTAGCCCCACTACTTTAGGAGTGGGTACAACATCAGCTTCGCATGCAAGAGGTCCGTGGTTCGAATCCCGGTGCCGGACAATTCCCAACCGGATTAAAAAAAAAAACGCGTGATGATGGAATTGTGTAAAATGGCCTGGAGTGCAGCCTCACTGGCGACCACAGCCAGCAATGCACTCCCTCACCAGAGCAGGATTGGCCACCCTGGTGTAGTACTTGGCCACTACCTCCCACATGAATACACCAATTAACCCTCGGCCCTCAGTCCCCAGCGGCTGCGAAACAACTGACCAAGGCGGCGGTCAGACCTGCGACGCAGCAGAGGGTGCTAAGAATCTCTGGGTCCGGACAGGCCGCCATTGGAATCTGAACTTGGCTACATATAACGCTAGAACTTTATCTAGTGAGGCGAGTCTAGCTGTACTATTCGAGGAATTAGAGGGTGTTAAATGGGATGTAATAGGGCTCAGTGAGGTTAGGAGGCCACAGGAGGCTTATACAGTGCTGAAGAACGGACACGTCCTATGCTATCGTGGCTTAGCTGACAGAAGAGAACTAGGAGTGGGGTTCCTTATTCATAAAAATATAGCTGGCAATATAGAGGAATACTATAGCATTAATGAGAGGGTGTTATGCATCGTGATTAAGTTTAATAAGAGGTACAGGATGAAGGTGATACAGGCCTACGCGCCTACATCCAGCCATGATGATCACTGTTGAAACGCTTCTACGAAGACTTAGAATCAGCAATGAGTAAGGTAAAGACACAGTATACTGTACTGATGGGCGACTTTAATGCAAAAGTAGGCAAGAAGCAGGCTGGAGATCATGCAGTTGGGGAATATGGCATCGGCTCTAGAAATGCCAGAGGGGAGTTACTAGTAGAGTTCGCAGAACGCAATAATTTACGGATCTTGAATACCTTTCTACAGAAAACGGACTACTCGTAAGTGGACGTGGAGGAGTCCTAATGGCGAAACTAAAAATGAAATAGACTTCATAATGTGCGACCACCCGGGCATTATACAGGATGTGGAAGTAGTTAACAAGATCCGATGCAGTGACCATAGAATGGTAAGATCTAGAATTCAACTAGACGTGAGGAAGGAACGGCAGAAACTGATACGCAAGAAGCCGATTAATGAACTAGCACTGCGAGGGAAAGTACAGGAATTCAGAGTTTCACTTCAGAATAGGTACGCGGCTTTAACCGAGGAAACCGACCTTAGCGTTGACGCAATGAATGATAATCTGACTAGTATCATTAAGGAGTGTGCAGTCGGAAGTCGGGGGTACAGTCGTTAGACAGGACACTGGTAAGCTATCCCAAGAGACGAAAAACCTCATTAAGAAACGTCAAGCTATGAAAGCCTCAAATGCAACAGACAAAATAGAGCTGGCGGAGCTTTCGAAGTTGATCAATAGGCGTAAAGTAGTCGACATAAGAAAGTATAATATGGAGAGAATTGAGCATGCTCTAAAGAACGGAAGAAGCCTCAAAGCTACGAAGACAAAACTGTGCATAGGCAAAAATCAGATGTATGCGTTAAGGGACAAGGATGGCAAGGTCACAACCAATATGGATAGAATAGTTGAGATAGCGGAAGAGTTCTACAGAGATCTGTACAGCAGCCGAGACAGTCAGGATGATAACGTAAGAAGCAGTAATATCCCAGAGGAATCTGACATCCCACCAGTATTAACAGGAGAAGTAAAGAAAGCCCTAAAGGGAATGCAAAGAGGCAAAGCCGCTGGTGAGGATCAGGTAACATCAGACCTGTTGAAAGACGGTGGAGAGATTATGGTAGAGAAACTGGCCACCCTGTATACGAAGTGTCTCTCGACAGGGAGGATACCAGAATCTTGGAAGAATGCCAACATCATCTTGATCCATAAGAAAGGGGACGTCAAGGACCTGAAAAATTACAGGCCCATCAGCTTACTGTCCGTTGTCTACAAGCTATTCACAAAAGTAATTGCTAACAGAATTAATACGACATTAGAGTTTAATCAACCAAGGACCAGGCAGGATTTCGTACAGGCTTCTCAACAATAGACCATATTCATACTATCAATCAGGTGATAGAGAAATGCGCGGAATACAACCAACCCCTATACATAGCCTTCATAGATTACGAGAAGGCATTTGATTCGGTGGAGACATCAGCAGTCATGCAAGCACTGCGGAATCAGGGCATCGACGAAGCCTATATAAACATAATGGAAGAAATCTACAGCGCATCCACAGCCACTATAGTCCTTCATAAAGAAAGCGACAGAATCCCAATAAAGAAGGGCGTACGACAGGGAGACACGATCTCTCCAATGCTATTCACCGCGTGTTTACAGGAGGTTTTCAGGGCCCTAGATTGGGAAGAATTAGGGATAAGAGTTAATGGAGAGTATCTCAGTAACCTGCGCTTCGCTGATGACATTGCATTGATGAGTAACGCGGGAGACGAATTACAGCTCATGATTACTGAACTGGATACGGAAAGTAGAAGAGTAGGTCTGAAAATTAATATGCATAAAACTAAAGTAATGTGGAACAATCTTGGCAGAGAACAGCGCTTCGCGATAGGTGGCGAGACGCTGGAAGTTGTAAAGGAGTACGTCTACTTAGGACAGGTAGTAACCGCGGAGCCGAACCATGAGAGTGAAATAACTAGAAGAATAAGGATGGGATGGGGCTCATTCGGCAAGCATTATCAAATCATGAATGGTAGTCTACCACCTATCTCTCAAGAGGAAGGTATATAACAGCTGCATCTTACCGGTACTTACCTACGGAGCAGAAACCTGGAGACTTACAAAGAGGGTTCAACTTAAATTGAGGACGACGCAGCGAGCGATGGAAAGGAAAATGATAGGTGTAACCTTAAGAGACAGGAAGAGAGCAGAGTGGGTCAGGGAACAAACGGGGGTTAAGGATATCATAGTTGAAATCAAGAAGAAGAAATGGATATGGGCCGGGCACGTAGCACGTCGGCAGGATAACCGGTGTCATTAAGGGTAACTGACTGGATTCCAAGAGAGGGCAAACGCGTAAGGGGAAGACAGAAAATTAGGTGGGTAGATGAGATTAAGAAGTTTGTAGGTATAACGTGGCAACAGAAAGCACAGGACTGGGTTGATTGGCGGAACATGGGAGAGGCCTTTGCCCTGCAGTGGGCGTAGACAGGCTGATGATGATGATGATGACTATTTTAGGAAAGGCACACTGCATGGGTAAATTATGTTGAGCTGCAAACTGCCAGACACAAAAGTGTTTGTCATGTACAAGACAGCAGCGTCCACGTTTTTATTGATAATGCCAGTGAATAATTCCTTATTGCTCTTTGACGGTATCGTAGCACCGTGAAATTAATTTCTAATTGTCATAAGCACTGTAAAGCATCATGTATATTCTGTAAACCCTCTCAGATGGCTGAACAGCCACTTTCATGTCCCAGCTCTAATCTGTGCGCCACGCAGAAAAAGGTTTTGAAGCCTAGTTTCTTAACTTACTGGAGCCTATTACAAATTCAATTTGCTGACAATTCTGCAGCTAGTCATAATGCTAAGAAAATTAACAGCAAGTTGGCTTTGGTTAGCAATTCGGCGAATTCATATAGCATGTTAAGCTGCTACGGCGTGGTTGCATATTGGATAGTACATCACAGATGACACGTAAGAGAAACAGAATTACCAAGCCTGTATGTTTGCCCCTTGTGTCTTTAGTGTTTTCACCATTCAGTATCTCGTAGAGCAAAGTAGCGTAGTTTGTAGCCTTGCACCTTTTGAGCCATTCTCGATGTTGCAGACGTAAACATTAGCTGCCAGACGTGTTGAAGCCGTAGCAAGTACAACAATGATTTGTGCAATGCACCGACAGCTTGTTGTATTCATCTAACCAGAAAGGAAATAAGCAGACGCCTCCATGGTCACTTATGGATAGATGTGAACAGGCTTGAGCTGTCGACCGCCAGTAATCAGCCACCCACGCATGCTTAACACTGAAAGACCTATTTCTGTACACTGGATTGCTATTTGAAAAAAGAAAAAAACGCCGAAAGCCTAGCGACGAAATCACGGAGGCAAAGAAAAGGAGAACAAATATTGCGTGGCCTGCACTTGAGTTCTTTTGTAAAACAAGAAAAATCCTGTTTTTCATGCTGTAGATGACAATCAGCTAGTGCGCTGAAGTATACACGACAAGCTTTTACCGATCAGCGAGATATTTTACTATTTCACACGGTAAAATTACCGACATCTCTGAAGAAAATGCCCTTGTTACCCTTGACCACAACACGCGTGTGTGTAAATACGTTTAACATATTGATAGGAAACTATCCGTTTGAAATGACGGAAGACAGCGCTTTAAATGACGTAACGGATAGAGCGCTCTAACTATAATGTCAGGTTCGGTTTATGCAGAGAACCAGCATCCACAGTAAACATCCTTGTTCAAAGCATTCGTATAATATTTTGGCGAGCCTGATGCGGGATATATACTGAAGTCGACCGACCAGTGCCAAAAGATTTGCACAAGAGCAGTCCTGTGGATTTGACTCGAGGTAATGGTAGGTGTTTTAAAGATTCAACGTTCTGACAGGGCAAAACAACCAGTCAACGAAGTGGGCGTCCAATGCGTGTCAATAATTGTTGTGAAGGCCAACTTTTTGGGTAGAAAAGTAACTTCGCCAATGATCACTGTTAGTAATTGTCATAGTACAAAATTAAAGAGTCAAGAAAAACTGTTCATTCGGCGATACTTTGCGCTCCGTATCGTACGTACGGCATCATCGCGATACAGTGCATGCATTTTCTTATCTTCAATAGTACTCTAATCTAAGCAGCGGCTACACTAATCTAGTAGCGGCTTTCTGCAGCTTAAGCGACGAACAGTCAAGCGCCTAATGTTCTATTGCATAGAATGTGTTGGGGCTTTTCAAATATACACGCTTCAGTCATTAAATATGTGTATTTTTGTATCCTGTGCTTATGGAACAAGAAAGCACATGAACAAAATGCTGGCATAATGCTTCACTGCCATGCAGAATGCTTGGGTCTGATTCGTAGTGTAACGTAATTTTTGTTCTTTGCATTCGTTGGGACAACGCTGCCGATGTCGGTTTATTGATCACCCATTTAATTACCATTGTCTGTTCTCGACGTTCCTGGGTATATATAAAGTGTCTCTGCCGCGCACCCGTATACCGCGGCCTATGGTATACGGCTATGTACCACACGTATCTCGAGGAAAGGGTTTCACGACGTACGCGACAGGATTTTCACGATGTTCATGTCATCACCAGAGAGTCATATTCGTCAAGCCCTCTTACCCTCCCATGCCTACATTGGTCTACACCAAGTTAAGGACGCGATCGCGTGAGCACCCAGAAGTTGCCGGCTAGATAGGTAGATATAGACGCGCAGATGGAAACGCTCGAAGTATTGGTTTCGCTAGGAAACGCCTCGTATTTAGAAGGATTCAAAATTGTTGATAACACACTTCACGTGTTCAAATGCAAGGCGGTAAATTGGGTAGGACTGAATATGACTTGCTTCTCCTCCTAAAAATAAACCTATGATTGTGCAATTCGTAAAAGCAGTACTCTCAATACGTAATTTTTCTGTATAAGCTGACTTACTGTATAGATGTAGTGCACATTAGGTAACGTTCATGAGTGAGAAGTAGGAAGGAAGGAAACAGAAAAAGGAGAAGGCAGAGAGGTTAACCAGAAACACTTCCGGTTGGCTACCTACACTGGGCGATAGGGGAAGGGGAATAGAAAGACGAGAAATGAGAGGAGGGAAGAGAGAGAGAGAAGGGATGCAGTGCATTCACTACAGCGTCGGGATTGCACCACAAGTCAGAGGCGTTCGCACAAGCCCGTCGTTCTCAAAAAACACAAGAGTGCTTTCACTGCCTTGTGGGCCGTCGAGAGATGTGGACGGGCTGTAGTAGCACCTGCACGGAAATGGCCGATCATCCAGTCGCCGCAGTGCGTTGGACAGTACTTGTCTCTCCGAGGCAAAACGAGGGCACTGGCACAGCAGGTGTTCGATGTCTTCTTCGGTGCCGCAAACTAAATGGCCAAATGAAGCTACACGATGATCACAAAAGAAAATAAGCCTGCACTCAGGCACTTATTAAAATATTATTGGTGCGAAATGAATTATTGTGTAATAGTTATTCAATCGTTACGCCAATTGTTAAATTTATCGATGCTGACTTAAGTACATGCTAAAATACTAGCACCGGATGGCATTTGTGCTGGATTTATTTTAGGCAATTGCTCAAAAGGAACCCTGTGAGTCTTCCTTAGCATGCATTGCGCAGAGTGCGTCGTTGTTTCATCATTATCTTTGTGCACCCGAGTATATGTTTTAGATTCGTCTCACTTAGGGTGTTCTCTGATCGATTATCTTCTTCTTTTATTCCAATAATAATAATAATAATAATATAATAATAATAATAATAATAATAATAATAATAATAATAATTAATAATAATAACTCTGGTGTTCCGGGCAAAACCACGATATGATTATTAGGTACTCCATACCGGAAGGCTCCGGAAATTTTGATAATGTGCTGTTCATTAACGTGTGCTCGCATAAAACAGTGCACGGATAACTAGCATTTGGCCTCCACCAAAATCTCACCGCCGCGGTATGTATCGATCCCGCGACTTCCTGTAGGAAGGCGCGAAGTGGCTGAGTTTCATCGCGTGCGACTGAAAAGGTCATTGAAGCATTGCAGCTGTTCCTGGCGTCTCACTTGTATTTTTGCGTTGAAATATTGCCACATAAGACCTTGAATCGAGTTTATCGACAAGGTTCTCTGTCGCATTCCTTAGCCGTAATTCATTCGCCTTGTGTGATGGCACATATGCGTAATTTACCAAATGCAATGACAATATTAATTGTTATTACTAGTGTGCTTGTCGGCTATGGTTTAGTGAGTCCTTTTTTTTCGCTTTGTGTCAGGTACACGTTATGTGGTAAATTCTTCAAACATCAAGATACAGTTTGCCTTAGTATAAAAGACTTACTAGGGTAGCGAATAGGGAGAGTCGGCAAAAATCATCATGGCCAGAACAAAGAAAAGTACAGCATGCCTGTTTTGCCCTTCGCTGGCTCGTATCGTGTATTGTATCGCTGGTCATCATGAGCAAAATACTTACCTACTTGGACCAGCAGCGGGGACTGCGGGGGTTAATGGCGGCGGAGACTGAAAGGAGTATGCCACGGTAATTTTGACTAAGAGGTACACACATGCACATTTTGTCTACGGCATGTTTTTTAGCATACAAAGTTGCAGTAAGAGTTGGTTAGTCAGCAATTTTCTACACGAGACACATCTCCGAAGCAGTTTATATCTTGCTGCAAATTTCATACTGGCAACGGTCCACTATTTACGCATAAATTATGCAAACATTTCTAATGCCTCTGAGCGCCTAATAAGTGCCACATTAGTGGCATTATTTCACTGTAAGCTGAATTTTTATTGTGCGATGAGACTGCTGAGTGACATGCCCTTAAGTTTCAAGATAATGGTGTCTGCCCTATGTGAATTGTTATGTGTATTTCTTTTTTTGGTGCTTCCACACATAGGAAGTGGTATTCAAATATTTTGTGGACTGCAGTTACTAGTTCTTAATTTTAGGCACGCGTTTTCTGAACCATTCAACCGGCGATTGTGACGTCAACCTGTATTCGGTCTAGCACATGTTTTGTATATGCGCATACAGTTGAGAAAAAGATGTCACTTCTCACTTGATATTATTTTTTATAAAATCTCGACTGCACTGCTGCGCGCATGGCGAAATACCACCTTTTATTACTAAGCTGAAATCATCGTGCTGTTAGCATGAATATTGGATACCCAGTAGCCAAACACACTAGCTTTCTTTGTTCTGAGGATGATAATAGATTATAGATGGATGGCTAAGAAATTTAATAGCGCATCACTGGTCTGAGAACGAGTTCAACGGAGATATAAACGTTGTTTTTGCGTCGCTTTGCAGTAAGATTTTCACAAGATGAAGAAATTTACTACATATGGGCTGCACTGAACATTCGGCGTGTCTGCGCGGCGGCCTAACATGTTACTGCATGACCAAATAGGCATTGTCGAAAGGACATTACACAAAAGAGTAAACAGGTGGTAGAAGAACAGCGGTGGCCGAACGACGCCACTCACCAATGCGCCGCACATTACACGAAAGCGCTCGAGTTTCCCCAACTTATCCGCAAGGTGGTAGGAGGGGTACTGTGGGCCGATTCTCGCACACCGTACTTGAAAGCACGTATCCGGCGTGCATCTCAAGTATTCAAACAGCATTCACGAGTATTCAAACAGCATGCTGCCGTGCGCTGCTTTTGTCTTTGTCGTTGGCATGGGCTTGGTTCACTGCTGAACGACGTGTCCGAAACATGATCAGGCAAGCAGATGCGCGAGATGCCAAGCGGCACTGACGGTGATGATCCAATGAGTCAAAACTTAAGGTTTATTTATATTTTGTTGGCGTTGTGACAGGCAAAACAAAAATTTTATTTGCAAGAATACATCTAGCAGTGTCATAATAACGCGAGCACGGACGTGAGTCACTAGTGATCTCATCACGGTCATTTGTATATGCGTCAGTGAACATTCCAGCGTTATCGTTGGTGCTTCCATGAGTCCTTGAATACGTGGGTTGTGTGCGACACCTTATTGGAGGTCCTAAAGCAACTGCGATTCACGCTGGCGCAAGCTGCGCCGGTCTTTGCTACACGTGTGACGATCACATGCAAAAAAGTCACACTTTCGCCGCAAGGGCGAAAGAATGAATGCGATACCAAAAAGCGGCTCGTGATGGACGCACTGCTACGCTGCAAAAACATCTACCCCCCGGCCGCAACTACCACGTTAGCAGACAGCGGAAGCGCAAGGTTCTGCGCAAATATTAGAAGAAGCGAGCGAGCTGGCCGGCGAATTTTAAATGCGCCGTTGCGCTCCTCGCGCCATCTGGATGGTAACGAAGAAACGCTTATAAGCGCCTGCCGTCTCTCAGTAGTGCAGCGGTAAATGGTGTGTATATAACGCTCGCGTTAGCTACCTGAAGGGTCTGCGTTATGTGGCGTAGTGGTTAGCGCTACGCACTGCGAATAGAGAGGTCGCTGGTCGTTTCCGCGCTTCCGAAGCATTTTCTGAGTTATTCTTCATACTATACGTATACGGTGCATGATGGCGGTGGAAAAAACCAGGCGAGACTGTCCATGTAATGCTCTGCAATAATGAATGGCCACGCAAGCTGATATACGCCAGACAGGGCGCATATTATTGAACGCTTTCGGTTCCATCAGTGGCATTACCACTAAGAACTAGGAGTCATCTTTCTTCTACATTCTGTCCAATGCGTTTGCGTCAAGGACGGCCTTATTATATAATACAGTGGAACGCGCGACGTACGGTTAAGATGGAAAAGAAGCTTGCATTTATTTATTATCAACTAGTAACAACACAAAACTCATACAGAAAGTAGCATGCGCGTATTCCCTCAAATCGCACCGCTCAAACGCACAACCGCTCTCATCGCTGGCACTTCGCTGACGCTCTTCGTCGTTCACTCGTCTCGGTCTTCTCGCCATTCCCGCGCTTTTGCAGTCGTTTCTGGGCCGCAGGTCCTAGCGCGCGCACGCACGCACGCACGCACGCACGCACACACACACACACACACACAAACACCACACACACACACACACACACACACACACACACAAATGGTTCCACGAAGTCGGAGGGTCTGGGCAGCCGGCGAGGACCGAAATGCACGCATTCGAGGAAACTTGATGTCGAACGCTGTGCCGGGCACGAAGGTTCAAAGTATCGCGTATCACGTCTGTGCCAGCGGCGATGGCTTTGTCTCGAGCAATTCGAAGCCGCGCTTATCCACTTGCATTCGAAACAGCAGAGCGCGGTAATGTGGCGCTGCCTGCTTTATTCTGTCCCGGCGCCCCGCAGCGATGGAGGCTCGCCGATCTCAGCTGCCCATAAACAAGGAGGAGGCCCCTTCAGACGGCCAACGAACGCTCGCATGACAGAAGCCATACACAAAAGGGGAAATAAAACAACACTAAAAAATGGGGAGCATTCACATACAGATGAATGTGGCCTCTTCACCTATAGACACGTGGTTTTTCACCCATGCTGGCTATGGCTGCGGAATATTGGCTATTCCATAAGAAATTGTGCCGTTCGTCTTTCGTGTGCCTTTTCTTGAACTCGAACGTTCTTATGGAGGTCTTGGCATCAAGATTTTGCCGGAATGGGTTGTGCGGTGTTCGTTGGCCGCTGTTCTGTTCGTGTTTTATGATTGCAGTTATGCGTAACCGCTCAGTTACAGCATACCATCCACTGGTATTACACAGTACTTTCTCTCATGTTAAAGTGTGGTAGCACAGCATAGAGGTAGACAACATACAGCAGAATCAAAGATGGCACAGTCTCAATCAGGATATAATACTTGCCCAAGGTGGAATATCATTGGGACCTCCGGGATACATTTGGGGCCCAGGCTGAAAAGAGTATTGGATGACAGTTACGTCAAGCAAGAAAAAATACTGCAATGAAGCAAGAAAAAATTATGTCTAGCCACTCGCCGTCATGGCTAGCAGCAGCGGTGACTAACACTGCTAGGTTTAAATGTACATATATGCACCATAAATTGGACGGGAGCATGACTACCGTGACAGCTCAGTGGGAGGGCATCGGACGCGTTATTCGAAGGTCGCAGGTTCGGTCCCTACCGGGGGCAAGCCATTGTGGCACAAGTCAATCTTTCAAGCCGCTGATATTACATGGCGACTGGGTTAGAAATGTCGTAGACTGGTTGAAGCTGTTCAAGACAATGAAGCGCTTGAACGAATAGGATGAGAGCCAAAATTCCATAACGCATACTTTGTTTTAAGGACTTCGCAATGACATGGTATAGGAAACGTGAAACCTATATGAACAACTGGGGAGAAGTACGGCGACAATGACAAGTTGCTCTAGCACAGATAACAGAGATATTGTGGAAACTGAACTTCACCCTACGAATAAGTTCTCAATTTGGAGAGTTGCAATGAAGATTGAGCATAGGTCTCGACTCTTATGCGTGCTCATACGAAAATGAGTGAAAATAAAACGATCCCCGTCTCTGCTTAGAGTTAAACAAGATCGTTACGCATGTATCATGCGGAAGCAATGTCACTTGGCAGAACTGAATCCATATTTCCTACCTTTTTTGTTCTTTCGGTCACGGTCACAGATGCAATCTTGTATTTTTGTAACTTTCGCTGGTGGAGCTACAAGTGCTTCTTAGGTATGCGTTCTTAAGAAATGCGTATACACTTGTAACGGAAATCTACATTTGTCTTCATTTAGGGCTCTATCCTTATTTAAAATGTGTTCCGATAATTTGAAAAATTACCGCAAATTTTCTAAAGAACGAAGTTGAAGTGGGATTAGAGTCAAAATTATGAGCTCCATGTCATGTCTGTGCTTGGATTTATATTTGTAGCCTCTTACACAAGGTTGTTACGTATATTCAAAGACGGGCCATTAAAGAATAAATCGATTCCATAGCTGCTTCTGTTGGCGATTCAAAGAGTCTTTCTTAGACTGCCAAGTAAGCAATATTTCACTGACGTCTCCAATGCTTTTCTTGGTGAAATTCCACAATACACTAAAGCCAACAAGTGCAGTTTGGAATAGGAGCATGCGAAGGAATATCAGCATGCTTTATAAATTTTGACGACCAAATCAGCTCAGGAATGTGCGTTCTTTTCGGATAATATATGGACTGGGCTATTTCTATACTAACGAATATTTAGAGTAGGTCGCTGCGGCTGAGGATTTCGCTTATCAGTACTCGCCCTTAAGTTGTAAAAGCTTGACTCAATATTGATTGTACGACTTAAAAGACAGCAAAACGTACCGGCGGTGTCCAGATCTTTGAATGAATGTGAAAGCAAAATCCTATTTGAAATCATAGCGATCTGGAATGAAGCTCCAAGCCCGCTGGGCGGTATATAGGCACCCTGCAATGGAACTTTCGAAATCTGAATGCAGCTCACGATGGCAGCAACAATTATTGCTTGGATTTTTGACTACCTTGGCTTCCATAAGGTACACCTGCAGATAAGTGCACGGGCCTTTGGTATTTCACCTACATTGGAAACACGGCCGCCACCGTTGCGTTTGGATCCCACGATCTTCAGGCCAGCAGTCGTGCACCATAACCACAGATCGTCGCGGCTGGTAGCTCAAAATCCAGGGCCTAGGGAGCACAAATAGCCAAATTGGGCCCCGGCTCGACTCCAAGCGAACACGACTCCCGCGTGTCGCCCTTTCCAGACCATGGATGCTTCACATGTACAGTCCCGCTGAATATGACTTGCAATATGACTTGCAACAGGCTGAATATGACTTGCCTCACGAATTTAATCATTGCGCACGGCTTCAACTTGCTTCAGTTCTGGAATTATTATTACTTTGTTATTTGGAAACATCCCCCAGTGAGAGAACAGCGTTTAGTTGTAGAAGTAAGGGCTAGTGGAAGGAATGCGAAAACTTTAAGCTCGTGAGGCCACACGCTCCCGTGTTCCAAGTCATATTCAGCGCGACTGTACATCGCCGCACGACCAGCGTGGAACACGTTTCCCAACCTGCCTTCTTAATGCCTTCCTGACATCGCTACTGCGCTGCATCTCAC
Source organism: Rhipicephalus sanguineus (assembly GCF_013339695.2). NCBI lineage: Eukaryota > Metazoa > Arthropoda > Arachnida > Ixodida > Ixodidae > Rhipicephalus > Rhipicephalus sanguineus. Next base: position 115,831,974 of record NC_051186.1, on the reverse strand, counting down.
GCAAACAGCGCCAAGGTGGCAGTGAACCACTCATAGCTCTCTCACCTGCTCTTCACTGTGTTCACTCACACGAACGCCGTAACGACGATGTCGAAGATGTAGAAGCAGTAACTCGCGCACTCATGGGGTTTCTGTGTTTTTAGATGCGAAGCATCTTATGGCGCCGTTCAATCCGGTGTGCGGCGTGACCAGCCTTACTGGGCATGCGCAAAGCCTCTCCACACACCTCGTATTCATACACCTCCTCCCCACTCCCCCTCTCCACTCCCACTTCACTTCCTCCTCTCCCCCTCTGAATCGCGGGCTCGAAATGCCGAAACGCTGCTTCGCATCGCCTTATGGGCCCCTATATCGGGAGATGTTATTCACTCGACTTCCCAACGAGGAAGTGAATGAAGTGCACGCGCTGCTGACGCGCTCACGTTTAACTCGAAAGTGTTTTATGCCAGGGTCCACCAAGACTGTCATGGCGCGTTTCTGTCAATATTACGTCATCAAAACGAAAGCCATCTGATGGCAAAGAAAAAAAAATGTAACACAAGGTTGTGTTGTCAGGAGTCGAACCTACGACCTCTCGGACCGCAATGATTGCTGGCCGGCGTTATCCCACTGAGCTGCCACGAACCACACAACGGGGCTACATCAACGCGTCTTTTATCTTTTACACGTTCCTCTCACGGTGCTCTCGGGTGTATCGATGGATGCTATGAGCGTCGCCTTTTGAATGGGGCGGTGACATTTGTGCCTCGAGACTCGAAAAAAAAACTTAGTTGCCTACGCCATCATCTGCTACGACCGTCCCAAAAGGCGCGTTTACAATAGAAGTGTAATGTCGTCAACACTTAACACACCGCGTGGTGGCGGCTTTAGCCCTAGCCTCACCCATAACTTCATGCCATATCGAAAAATAGCTCTCCCACGCTCGCCTGGCTGTCGCACGCGTTCCCCGCTCGCTTGTGAGAACTATCGGCCAGGCTAGAGGGAACAAACGACGCTCGTCGCTTATCTCTTCGCGTTTCCCGACGCTGGAAGGAGTGCATCTCGAGTATCTGTGTTTACTATGTGCTTCTTATTGCCATCTTTGCGCGCGATGCACTATATGCTGTGTTCAGGTATATCTTAACTTCAGCAACCGCAAGGGCTAAATCATGATCATGAGCGTTAGTTGTGGGTACGAAGATGTGCCAGTAAGCGTCAACGTGGGTGCATCCACATCACGCGGTAACAATAGACATTGCACAAGCTCTCATATACCAATGCATTATAACAATCAACTACTTCTGTGACGACGCGTTTCACTTTCGCGTTATACCGATTCCATGATACAAGGATAAGCCATCTTTTTTACCGTACTTTCGATACCACGACCTTCAACATACTCACTTATGGTTTCACCTTTAGGAGCTCACGTCAATATTAAGTTTCTCGACTAATGCGAACCGCGCAATGACGAAGGGGATGTAATAGACGCGCAGTGTGTGCGCACGCATTTTAAAACGCGAATATGTTTTATGCCGTGGTGCACGAAGACTTCACTGACGTCATGTCCCTCATGGCAGTAACGTCGGTAAATTGCACACGAACAGAAGGCAAGGAAAAACCAGAAGAAAAAAGTCACTGTTTCACTGCAAGGGCGAAACAATGAATGCAATAGCAACAAATTGTAGTGTTACTCGAAGTGAGGCTGACAGCTACCTGTTTTGTATTCAATCTCGCGTAACTACAAGACGCTGGTGTAAGAGAATACGGCCGCTCCAAGGAGAGATACTCTCAGCGTAGTCACTTCGCCTTAAGAGCGCAGCACGTAGATGAGTATACGAGCCGCCCGCTGTGATGGCTTTCGTGATAGGGCGCGCGCCAGCGATCGCTACCCGCGCACTTAGATTCAAAATTCAAAGTAGCTTCTCGCGCGACACCCCCCCCCGTCCCCCCACCTCGCGTCTTTCCATGGTCGCTACAGACGAGCGGGGCGTTTCCTGTCTGCTTCGACGGCAGGCCTCGCAAGCGAAACGGTGTTATCGCATGCGCCCTCCGAGCGACGGAAATGGGCCCGGCTCGTTTGATCCCTGCATCCGCCGCGTTCATCGCCCCCGTTCGCGCGCTTTTACTCGTGGTAGAACATATAATGCGCGGGGGGATCTTCTCAATTTGGACTTAATACCGGAACGACATGACTTCGACGGCAAGGTTGACGGCAAAACCCGTCGAGGCTGTCCATAAATATTGATATCGCAATAAAAGTTTCGATGGTTATATGACCTGGGAATCGAGCACGGGACCTCTCATTCCGTGACGACAGGTGTCCACTGCTCCATTGACACACCTCCAAGAGGCTTTAAAAGCGAGCCATGTATCTCTGATACCTCCCTGTCACCGTAATCTTCGTTGGCGGGCGGCAGTGTGTCGGAAGAGAACGAAAAGCGAAAAAAAAACAAAAAGATACGATAATTTTGACCAGAACGAAAACGTAACCGACACTTTATTTATTATTTCGTTCCGCAGTGAAACCGAAATTTTTTCAATCATTTTTCGGTGCACGATAAAACTTGGCACTCCGGACAACTGAACTCATGCAGCAGGAGCATATCTCAGGGTACAGTATGAGCGCGTACCTGAGGCAGGAATTCCAAAGCAAAGATATGTTGAAGTTTTGCTAAAAACGAAAGCAATGGCAACCAGAGATGTTTATATTAACGCAAGTGTACTTTTGCGCGCCTGTCACGCAAGCCAAAGTGGATGAGGGCACTGTCGGCGCTGAAGTTCGGTACAGCGAAAGCTGTTATGATATCGCAACAGCTGATTTTGGTCCCAGGAATTCTCCGCCGCTGCCGGTGTCCGTGGCCGCTATCGCGTGATATAATAAAAAAAATGAAATGAGAAAAAAAGTTTCTAGGATCGAGTGAGATTTTAACCCGCGCCTTCTGTGTGGCAGTCGAGTCTTCCACGATAGTGCCATGCTCGTGCTTGTAACACCTTCGCAAAAAATACTGTCTACAGGCAACATGTTGGGCAAGGAATCATCTTAACATATGTAATATAGCGTGGCAGAAGAGTAACAATAACAACCCGGTCATCACAGAATGCTAATTGCACAGAGAGTGTGTGGTTTAATGCTTCCCACCACTGTTGCTGAGTTGCCACTCGAGAATTGGAATGATTCCAGAATCATTCCACTATTCGCGACCCCGGAATATAATGGAAACAATGCTTGGGGGAATGGAATGGGAATGGAATAAGCGTCTTTTTCCCTGAATGGAATGGGAATGGAATTACCTCTTTTTCCGAAAATACAGGACGTTTTTGTCTACGTGGTGCTCTTCAAACTTCGAACATTACTAAGTCAGAGCATCAAATTTTACAATAAAGCAGTATTTTTATAATGGCTTGGCTTGTTACAAGCACGGTACATTATAAGCAACGTGCCTACTTCAAGCCGATGCCTAAGTTAGTGTAAAATCAATGCGTTATACCAGCAGATACTGAAGGGGGAAACAAATATCCGTGCGCATTGGTTCCATTCCATCGATACCTCCACACGATAGTGGCGAATACTCTATGCACAGCCTGATCTTCATCTCACGAGCAGTTTAGCAGCTGACGCACGTAAATAACCTTTGCGACAAGAAAAAAATTGCGCACAAGCGAACAATATAGTTCTCCTCCCCCCATCCATGCTTGCGAGGCGCGCTTGACACGCGTGAGTGCTGAAGAGCAGTACGGCCCAGTGTTCCGTATCCGATGCAAGGCCACAATGTGCCCGAGCGCTGCACTGTTCCAACTAGTACCAGCAGATGTGGAGCGTTTGTTCGCCATTAACCATATCTTAGTTTTCTCTACATTCACGACCGCTCCCGACGCGTGGGAAAACTGCTTAGTCTTCCTGAATACTACTTTTATTACCATAAAAATACGCCCTGTCGTCATTCTAGCATTAACACTTTTTAAACTCAAACAATATCAAAACATCACCATTCGTTGAAACATGCTGACCATGAAATACTATAGGTAGCGGAGAACTGCCCCCTATGCGAATTAGTAGGGTGGTTGTACTGCACGAGATATGTCACCAAGCTACTATCTCTCGACCTTGGTAACGTGTTTTGCGTACTTTTGCAGTTCTTAATGCATTTGATGACATCACTTTTATGGGGCGTTCATTCTTAACTCGATAAAACTATCAAGATGAATTTCATGCGTTGAAGAATGTGAGTAATGAAATTGAACTGCCCGGCAATTCCCGAAGTGGGAATGGGCTAAGTTGTTTCATTCTGAGCGATTGAAAGGGATGGAATTGCGGCCAGTTCTAATTCCCCATAATGGAGGCGCCCATTCCGCAACACTGCTTCCCAACCACTGCAAAGTGCTCAGCCATAATTTTTCATCATCATCATCAGACACAGCAAAAAGTGCACATAATGCTCAGAGATTTGAGAGCGGGTACCATGATTCTCCGAAGAATGACGAACAATGGCATAGTGGGGACTTCGTTACTTCAGAAAGATTACGATGATTTATGGCATAGTGGGTACCTGGCGTGTGTACTTGTATTAGTTGCCCCTAGAGACTGCAACGGGCTCTAGAAAGGCCCGCCCTTCCAGCTTTAGCTGTGACTGTGCTGCGTGTTCCGCGCAGGCCTGCCGAGCTTTTATTAGAAAAGCGGTCTCGCAAATCAGAGCACACTCAATGACGCGTTGCTTCTGAAATCGGGCTGACTCCCTCGACACAAAGCATTAAGCCCGCTAAAAAATCATAATTGACTTTTGAGAAAGTAAATACTATGATTTGAAGGGTAAAGTTGTTTGTGTCAGTTCCGCTCATCTGAAGAACGTGTTTTACTCTTGTCCCAGTTTCTTAATAGGGCACGTAACTACATCACACATACAATGGTTCTGATGATTACCTTACCTTCGAATTTCTGCTCACAAAAAAACCGTTACGAACTGTTACGGAAGATTTTTTTTTGTCGTTCCGGAACAGAAATGGATACAAACTTTTTGCGGTGGAAGAAAACTAAGACCGAAATGAAAAATATTTGTTACGACACCCTGGCGGGCGGTGTCGCCGCCTAGAAGCGGTGAAGGACTGCATCATGAAACTAATTAGTGCCGACAGGGAGCGCTTCGTTAGGTTCAGCGCAATGCGATTTTCAATGCATTATCTTAGGCAATTATACGGTCGGTGCAATGCGCCGCACACGATGATTCGGTTTGGTGACGACACAATACGTGCACCGACGGCATTTGTGCAGCGCCTACTGCTTCGAGTGTGATATCACCAGCTGCTAAATCTGCTGAAATATAAGCGGCACGGAAAGGTGACGACATCGACGGGCAAATGTCGCGCAGGGAGTGAATTGATTCAGCGAGACAGGCGCCATCGGGTACGCATTTGGGCTGGTTGGTTCAAGATTAACTGTAGAAACAGCGCTAAAAGACGGGACGAACGAGGAAAGGACACAAACAACGGCGCTGGACAAAGGACACAAACCAGCGCCGTTGTTTGTGTCCTTTCCTCGTTCGTCCCGTCTTTTAGCGCTGTTTCTACAGTTAGCCATCGGGTATCGTAACGCCGGCCTGGGTTCACAGCTCAAGCAGCCGCCTCTGGCCCTCGCGTTCCTGAAGCGCTGAAGGGTGTATGCATGAGCACAGGCGTAGTTTAACCTATTACGGGGAGCGCATGCCTTGGCATTTGTCTCGTCAAATAACGAAGCTGAATCTTGGTATATCTAGAAGCATTGTTCATTATGTGCTTGTTGAAATCGTTTTTGCGCGGGGTTCGCCCTATACTGTGTACGGGTGCATGTTAACTACTTCAGCTACCACAAAGGCTGATTCAAGACCATGGACGTTAGTGGTCGGGATGGAGATGTGCCACTGTGCGTCAACGTGGGCTCGTCCACGTCCGACGAAGCTATAGGTGCCAAACACCAATAGAAAATGTGCAAGCTCTCACACAACAATGTAGAATAAACAGTCTTCTGGTCGTGTGAAGACACGTTCACTTTCGCGTTACACTGATTCCTATGACGGATGGATGAACTATATTTTGCCATAGTTTCCATACCACGATTTGAAACATTGGCATACACGTTGAAAACTTTGACCTTAAATGCTTACGAGCTTTATGGTTTTTTTCCCGCTTGTGAAAAGCTCCAACAGAAAATAGACGAAGGAGATACGCGCCTGCCGCACTCACGCTCTTGCACCATATTTTCCCTACCACTACAACTATAAGGACTTCGTGTGTGCACCTCGTTTCTTCTCGCCTTGGTTGAGCAATACAATATCAAACAAAACACGTTATCGGTGACATCGTTTACCCGACTCCTTTCAGCCGTTCCATATTCTGCCAATGTAAACACGGCTACACACATGCAATCTGGCTGCAGCAACAACGCCTACGACGGAAACTAAGTTGTTTTTGACTTGAGATTGAAAAAAATGAATCTTCATCATACATTATGGAAAGAAGTCAACAGTGCTAAGGTCACATCGTCCAGACACCGAACCACACAAAATCTGCTATTTGGCCTTAAGGCTTGTTTCATTGTGTTAATGCTGCTACTCAAAAGCGCTGACCAGCCGCGCAAGGAGATCATTGGGATTATTTACAGAAAATGACTTGATGGGAAGCCTATTCATCTGCTCCAGTGATATGGCGTAAAATTCAAAATCAAAGCACGAAATGAAGGCACAGACAGAGTGTCACCTCACAAATAATTTTCATTATCGGGCAGTCTCGGAATGGTATAACGGACTGGATATCAGGACGAAGAGGACAGGAAAAAAAGACGTATTTTTGCACTGCGCGAGATGTGTGCCACTTGTGAGCTGCTGAAATTTTTGTGCAGACAATGTAAATATATGAAGGAGAAAGCCGTAGATGCCTCACCAAATGCGAAAATTGACCGCCGGCGGCGTCCACACGAGTGATGAGAAAAAGCATCATCACATTGTGACGTCGCCATACAGACCATAAAAAAGTGTGACATCGTTGAGGTGTTACTATAACGTCATCATGAAGTCACATAACAACACGCCATGTAATTCCGTCATCACACGGCATTGTTGCTGGGCCAAAGGTGGGCCGATCATGGAGGAAGCACAAAACCAGTGGAGGTTCATAAAGCTTGCAATGCCTCCAATCCTGGAGGCAGTGCCAAACCACATTAGATGCAGAAAGTTTTCGGTGGTTGCCGAGGGGCATTCATACATTTGTTTCGCTTTTGATTCACCTTAGGCGAATGCATATGGGACCTCTACGTTTTTTTCTTCCATTACCAATGCAAAGGCATTAGAGATATGCGCATGGCTGGACCACCTATGAAGTCTTACAGGTGTAGTGAAGAAGAGGAAGAAGCCACGCTCGGTCGGCTGTTGCTGTGCGCGTGATCTGCGTTCCTGTTGGACCGGCGCTACTTCGACTGCACAAGTCGTCAGTACTTTGTTAATAAACCGCCGTACGACATCTGGTGGAGGTTGCTGCAATCCTTGACCTCAACCTGGAGCGTCCGCAACCGAACGTTGCCCGCTGCTTCAACCGCTGCGATGACCGACATTGCCACCAGTCAGCCCGACACGCCGCGGCTTCCAGCTCCAGCGAAGCCATTCGGCGGTACCGTGACCCTCCTATCTTTAGCGGAACCGGTGAGGCTGACGTGGAAGATTGGCTTTCCACCTATGAGCGCGTCAGTGAGACCAACAGCTGGAATGACCCGGCCAAACTCCGTGTCGTCATGTTCTATCTTTCTGACGTCGCGAACCTCTGGTTTCACAACCACGAGCGCGAGCTCCATACATGGTCTGAATTCAAGACAGCGATCCCAGACGTCTTCAGCCGCACGACTTTACGAAAGCTGCGCGCTGAACAATGTCTACGCCAGCGTGCTCAACAACCCAGTGAGACGTATACGAGCTACATCTAGGATGTCGTAAACATTTGATCCCGCGTTAATGCATCCATGTGCGAAAAGGAGAAAGTGAAACATATCCTCAAAGGCATCGAGGACGAGACATTTCAGATGCTTCTTGCGCGGAACCCTGCTTTTGTCGCGGACGTCGTTACTCTTTGCCAGAGTTTCGATGAGATGCGTCGACAAAGGGTCCTTGACGCAGCGCTGTCGCAGCTGCTGAACCACTCTCGAGCCTCACGCTATCATGCAAATGCAAATGCAAATCCCAACCAGCACATCTATCTACCCGACAGGTAATCAAGCAAATGATGCTTACTGCTGTGAAGACATACCGACGGCACGCTGATGCAAGAATTACCCCTTTTTTTCAGCGAAGCTGTATACTCGTTGGTGAGAAAGATCCACGGCGCAACCACAAAAACTCCCATAGCGCATATGTCCCGCCGAAATTCGGCAAATTGTACTCCTCACAACCAACGCTCGCCCGCTCGTCTGCTAGCAGATGCCAGTACTTCTTATGTTTTCACCTCGGACGCTGGTGACGGGCATTTGGAGAGGTCGAGAGACGTAGAGCGAAACGAGCAAACGCGTAACTCCGCTAGCACTCGCTCGAGACTCGTGCACCACACCGACTCCAGAAATAAATTTCGGCCTCTGGGTGGTTTAGGGCCCTTTAAGAATTGACAGGTAACATCGTATATTTCTTTGCAATCAAGCATACAGCAAAAAGCTCAGCATTCGTTTCAATAAAGCAAGCCACAATACAAGCAAGGAAACCGCATAATGAATGATCAGGCTCCTGTGAACTAACGAATACTCTCCCACGCTTTCCCTGTAAAGGTTAGGTTGCAGCTGCTTCCCACTTTAAGCGAGGATTTTGAATGCCGTCAAACGGCCTCTTATTCTTCCCGCGTGTGTTTTCCGCTTTCATATATAAATGGCAGAGTGGTCCAGCATCTCATTCCGGTCATTCTAAGACTACCATGGGTAGACCACGGAAATTAAAGCCTACAGAAAAACAGCGTGAATGCAATGCTCGACGAAAGGAACAAGTTCGTCTTGCTGAAAATGGTCGCGGAACTAATCATGGTCTACCATAGCGTCCAGAAAGCTATTATCACTACCATTAGTCTAAAGAGTAAAGTAATAATAAAGCATACCCGTCCATCAGCATGTCTGTTATTTGACACAGCTTCACTGGACATTCACGTTCGCGGTGCGGGATGGCAGCCAATTTTTTTTTCGAAGGCAATCCTGCTTCAAATCTTTCAAGTAGCTATGCACTATCTGGCAAATAAGCATATTGTTTAGCAATCCATCGGTGTCTTTTTTTTTTAAAAAAGTTAATGGTTCTTTCCGCGGTTGAAGTCTTTGAATCGGGATTTCGCTTGAATGTCGTCTATGGTGTTCTTTGTTGCTGTTTTCTTATGTACGATCATATGTATACCGTTTGGGCACATAAATGCACCATAGGCTCCTAGCGGCTTTTTGTTTTCTAAAGTTGTGTGTCCGACACGAACTGACTAAGAATTAGAAACAGTTTAATTTCTCGCTTGGGGTTTAGGGATCACAAAATTTGCATAAAGATGATACACTCACCGGAGGGAGACGCGGGCCAAGTCTTACGTGATCTGGCAGGCGCCCACGCTGAAAAGACGATAGCATGACTATTTAGAATGGAAAATACACAGAAGAAATGGAGGGTCAACTAAATGTGTAACTTAGCAAAAGTAGTTATCAAGAAGCAGTAATAATCTTACAGTTAGCAATATTCCACGGAAGCCAGCATTAATACAACCGTAAGAGATTCGATTGTTCGGCTAGTTCGTGTTTAGACATGGAAACCACTGGTAAAAGCGCAACACCACACCACACAGATGAGACTTTTCTCTGGCCTTTTCTTGAGCTGTTAGGTGTTGCGCTTTTAACACAGCCGCACACCGCGATTCCTGGAATAGCTTGCAGTTCAAGTGGAAATAATGCAGACATCTTAATTAATAATCTTGTTTAATTTCCCGTTAGAGCGCGTTTCGTGGTTTTTTTTTTACTGTGAGGTGAATTCTGTATAAGTACTACAAGCTGCGCCTGAGCAACGAGTTCTTATATTTGTTAGTTAAAACATCCGCATCGCTTGCATTGTTTAGTATCGTTCCTTTATTGGGAGTCACGTTCACACATTAAATGTTAAATTCCTATTTTTCTCACAATTACAATTACTATTCCATGCTCTTATGGAAGAGTATTGCTTCAAACAACGAGTAAGCTCTCGTGATGTCAACTTATGTTTGCCTTTGTAGATAGGGCTACCCCAATTTGAGAATATGGTGCAAAAATCTTAGCAATATTACCTAAAATAATTTATTTGAATATTGAGTAGTGTCACAAGATCATAATTGGACCGTACAGTTGCACTGCGAATAGCATCCCCTCTCAGAAGTTGATACATTTCTTTGCAAGAGTTGGCAGTTCTGGCCAAATTTTAACGCAAGAAGAATGCGTTACACACGGACGAACGCTATACTTTCAATTGTGCTTTATTGAAAATTGCATTGCCGCACAAGATATCTCACGCATCGCCCCGCCACGGTGGTCTAGTGGTTATGGCGCTCGACTGCTGACCCGAAGGTCGCGGGATCGAATCCCGGCCGCGGCGGCTGCATTTTCGATGGAGGCGAAAATGTCTGAGGCCCGTGTACTTAGCTTTAGGTGCACGTTAAAGAACCCCAGGTGGTCGAAATTTCCGGAGCTCTCCACTACGGCGTCTCTCATAATCATATGGTGGTTTTGGGACGTTAAACCCCAGATATTATTATTATCTCACGCATGCGCATAGCCGTCACTTCGCACGGTACGTGCCACTTCAAACTTACTTTTTCGCACAGTAGGCACGCTCCTTCGACGTCAGAGACAAGATCGTATCGCTGACACACTTATCTTTATGATTTGCAATATGAAATGCCTGTAAAATGTCCCACTCATACCTCGTCTTTCCCGAACACAAAATGGTAGTGCGATTAAACATAGGCATACTAGGTTTCTATTTGATGCAACTGCGGCAACGAACAGCCAAATTGCTTCCGAAGTCTCCGCTCAAGAATGTATCATGCACTGAACTAGTACGGCGATCTGGGCGAGTTGGTGTACTAACATCTTCGGGAAAATGTGCAGAGAAAATGTGTTCGGGAAATGTGTGTTGTGCGTTTCTTGTCCTTTGTTTGTGCTGCGCTGCACATTTTCCCGAAAATGTATTATGTTTTTGCAACCGCCCATTTATACACGTTCCCGTCTCCACAATATAAGCTGTGCCACATGCCAGTGAAACGCAGTAAACAACACCAGTTTTGCACTCAACAAAGGGTTTCATGTGCTTAACTTCACAGGCCTCTTTCCTTTTCCCCTCGATACCTATCCTCGCACAGAAGCCTGCCAATTTGCATGGTGCTGAAAAAGCAACGCTGACAACTTGCTTTTCAGGCACTTTCTTTATGTTGTGAGAAAACTGATGTATGTAAGGTACCACATCTAAATCCTTCATATTCTCTAAAAACTTTCTCACTTTCAGTCCTCCACATTTATCAACCCAACTTCTGCCTCCAATCTAATCTCCGAGAAAAGAAAACCGGCAGCTGGCAACACTATTCCAGCGCGTTCATGAGGAGACGGAGCGTCATCTTGACAATGTTCGACCGGATGGATTCATATGGCATTAGCGCTTTCTTTGTTCGGGGCGAAAAGATCCACGAAACGTGGTCATTGGCATGAAACGTTGGTTGTTTTTCAAGAAACCTTATGGCTTTGTCGAGTGGTAGTTCGTAGGTAAAACATAAACCTCGAGGACAATTCCTAAAAACAGATAAAATTCATTCATTAACGTCCACGCCATCCAATACCATGCAAAGAAGAAGATAAATGCAGAGTACTCTCTTGGGAATTCCAAGGAGGGAACTAACGAAAGACAACATAAAGGGAATTCAAGTAGTAGGTCAGTAATGCATAAGACAAGAATTGCCGCGTTTCCTTCAAGAATCGCCGCGGTTTCTTCAACTGCGAGTGCCTCATCGTGTACCCCCCTTCGTTCGCCGTGAGCTTGAGGCCACCTCTCAAGCTCGAGTTCGTTCTTACTTTCGGAAAAACATGTCCTCTGTCTCCATTAGACAAGTTGTCTTTCGGGAAGAGATCGCAAGTGCGGGCATGCCGTCATTCAGATCGGTCCTTCACACGAACACTTGGGGGGTCCTTCGGTTACTCGCAGCCGGACGCAATAATTCCGTCGGAAATCTATCTGACTGACAGCGAGTGGATGATCGAGCCATTCGCTTCAATTGCTCCCACAGCGGCCATATCGCGCGCGACAAGCGACTGCGGAGCCGCAGTCGCTTGTCGTCGACTCCTCGGTGGCTGTCTCCTACTCACTACCGCCCAGTGTAAGGCTAATCACACATGAGCACTTGAACTGGTATAGCGCATTACGGGGAAGAAGAAACAGCCGAGCGGACCGACACAAGAGGACAGAGCGCTAGAGGTCTACGACAAGAGGTCTAGCGCTCTGTCCTCTTGCGTCGGTCCGCTCGGCCGTTTCTTCTTCCCCGTAATGCGCTATACCAGTTCAAGTACGACGCACCAACTCGCCCAATCTTCAACACTCGCACACATGAGCGGTGCGACACAGGAACCAACGGAAACTCGTTCCATTTGAAGGAAGGATTCTCTGTTAAAAGCGATAAAACCAGAATATCTATTGACAAAAGTAGGTTGTCTATTGGCAGCTTCCTCGAAGAGCTTCTTTAAATTGCTCTGCGGTTCAATAGGGTTGAGAGCAGCGCTGGTAGGCCAGCGATCATTATACAGTATGGTGATGTAGCGCACTTTTGACGGGGACAAAGGGGAGAGAGAAAGGCACAATACTCGCTACACTCTCAACGAAATTTATGTCACACTGAAATGCATTCTCATCAAAGACAAAGATAAACGCACACTCAAATGCCAGGACAAGGCATGTGTAGTTTAGCAACAAAAATTAGTGCAGCTGGCAGCGGAGGCGCAAGATTAAAGAGACAGCAGAGCTGATGAGTAGCTTCGCAGTAGTGGCGCCAAGCCTGACTGAACTGCGTACCTGGGCGGCCTTGTTTGTTTGCCTTCAGTTTTCTCTTTGTTTCTCCCTCTGTTTCTTTTCCTTCATTCACTGCTTTTTCTGTCTTTATTGTCTCTCCATTTGTATTTCTTTCTATATCTCTCTCTTGCTTTCTTTCTATTTCGTTCTTATTCTCTAATTGTTTCTCTTTCAGCATTTATTTCTGTTTCTCGCTTTGTCAATGTTTTGAGAATATGCTTTACTCTTCCCCTCGTCCTCTCCCTACCTTCCCTTTCCTGTCTCCTGGTTTACTATGCAATACAACGCTGTGCTATGATCTGTCACCGCGTATAAACAGCCGAGTGGGTAAGACGGTGACTTGGGATTGTGGGTAGCCCGGTTCGTATCCCGACGCCTCGTGAGGAAGCTTTTCGCCGGTATTTTCTCTCTTTCCCTTGCTTTCAATCTTTTTCTTTCTCTCTCTGGCGCAAGACTGAAAGTTGGGCTAGTTGGTGATACATAATGGGCAAAACCAGTGCTCAGACGGACGGGACGAAGAAAAGGACACACAGGACAAACGCTCACTCTGAACTGATTTATTGGCATATGTAGATTATTTATACACAAGCGATAAGCATAAAGAACATGTGCAGAGGAGCTGGCCAGGAACCATATATATATATATATATATATATATATATCATAACTGGTGGTTGCGTAAGCTCTGCGATCAGCTTCACTACTCGCGTCTAGCACGCAATCTTAATAAAATGACCTCCTACAATCATGGAGCCCTTGCAGATCAAACTAGAATACATCAGAGAGACACTCGTGCGAATACACACACAACACGTACGCGCACACACACACACACACACACACACACACACACACACACACACATATATATATATATATATATATATATATATATATAGAGAGAGAGAGAGAGAGAACAAAAATTGCGGAGTGGCGCGGCATGCAGTGTGCGGGGGTGCTTCCCAAAGTTAAAGAACTTCTAATGGGCAATGAGCGGGAGAAGTAGAAGGAAGGACTGACCATAGAGAAAGAAAAAGATAAGAGAGGGCAGTCCGCAAAATCTGGCCTCGGGCAGTACGTCACGACTACGAAACGAACTAGTGCTCTCGTCAAAAACCAGAGCACGCAAGCTAGAAAACAAAAAGTTTTGAGCAAGACTACACAACTGCTTTATGACATAATAAACATATGCTCAATATTGGCATTTTAAACATAATAACAAGATTTATTGAAAACACCTTCCGTGCAGGACAGTAGCCTCGAATGGTCTCTAAGGGCCCGCCCCTCCTGAAATTCTAAAGGATTAGAGTGTCTTACCGAAACTACGTAATGGAAATAAGCGTTTTTCTCAAGCAGCTAAGGCCTTGAGCAGATGCGCCCCAAATAAAAAATTCGTGGCGACGGGTCTGCTTCCATGCTTTATGTTCTTCAGCCGAACGGTTGTCAACAGCATCCAGGATTCGCGTACCAGCGGCAATCCCAAACATGCCGGCGGGCATATTTCGTCAACTTCGGCTCCGTCGGTGTTTTTGTGTGTCAGACCACAGGTGAGGCCCACTTTCAAGCGAAGGTGGTAAGTACGGCGAGGTTCAATAAAAAATTACGCACATCTCCCCGTACGGAAACCCTGTTGGGCATGCGAAGCAGCTAGGGGCGATGGGTGTTTCCCGTAAATGCGTTCCGTTTGGCGCACCTCGGCAATGGGTGGTTCGTGTAATTAGGGTGTAGTTGTTTGATGTTCTTGTTCGTGACGCGTCGCCCCCAGCTCCGGGTCCTCCGGGACCGGAGTCCGCGGAACTCCGGGTCCGCTGCCATGCGCTCACGTTGCGCTGCAGCCACGCGCGCCTTTGTCTCTTCAGAAGCGGCGTGGCGGCGTTTCCGTCGAGCTTCAGCTTCCCTTGCACGAAGTTCAGGGTCAGCTTGGCACCTCTGCCGTTTTGCAGCAGCGGCTCGAGCGCACCAAGCAACAGCTACGGATGAGTCAGGCTGCTGTTTACCACTCATACCGATGCGCTCCTATTGAGTGTCACGGAAGGAATGCTCGCGCTACCGCGCGCAACCTGGGTTTATGGCGCGCGGACCAGCGCCTTGTAGCAGATTATTCAAGAAATTTCTTGAGAAGCGCCTCTAGCGGGAGGAGCCCTAACTAGGGTGTACGGCGTCTCACACGGGAGGTAGGGTCCAGCATAAAAGCTTCGCATCAAAAAACAGTACCCGTGGCCTGGTGTGCATTTGAACCTGAAAGGCCTCATATTTTGACGTTTCGAGTACATGTTTACCGCGCCAATGTGAACTCCTATTTTTCCTCCCAGTGTACTTCTTATACTGCGTACGCACAGGTGTGTACCAATGTTCCTAGGCTTCGATGCCAATGGATTACATGGGATAGCGGCCTGGAAACTTTTGAACACCTTTGTACATAGTCTAAACACATATCTTTGCAAGTCCGAGTTTTATGGAACAGAGGCCACAATGTGCCAGTGGTTTTGTATTGTGCATCGATTCGCTGATCATTGAAAAGGGTTTCCTGGTTTAGATATGATGCGAACATATGTTTTGGTAATTTCACAGCAAGGCCTGCACTTATTGACATTGTCAGACCGTGCTGATACCACGCCGTCCGGCGGTCCATGCGATGTCGGCGTCCGTTCTGTGTCGTAGTGCTTGAACAAAGGAATAAGCCACAAAAAGCCAGCAACGAGTTTCTTCCGCATACCACGAGATGGCAGGTGTGGTAAAGTTTTTGTATAATTCGCATGTCTTCAAGCTTCGAATAGCGGCGCGCACACATTGAGTTGCCCTGAAGAGCACGGCGCGTTCAGTGCGAAGTTTTTTTTTTTCTTGCGAAATTGACTGTCGCTCAAACGTCTGCAAGTGGCAGCTCTCTTGCAGCTGGTGGAAAAGCTTCTGCAGACTTCGGCTTCCTGGAGAAGCAATGAGCAGTCCCTCAGTTGTGACGCAAGGAACTTCTGTGATCAGTGAGTTTTATGTTTACTTCAATAACAGACTGTATTTTTATAGAGAATGCACAGGCTGCGTGCAAGATTCTTCCGACAGCAGTGTCAAAGCGCTCAACAAGTTTCACAGGACTCCCTAAAGAAGTGCCCGCATAGAGCTCCATGATAGAGTGCCCTACCGCAAATGGTGACTATGCTTTCACTGCAGCTGTTTTCACGTGGTATTTTATGTTAGGGACATTCTGAGCAAACTATCCTCAAAAAGACACTAGGTGTGCAACACAAAATTCTCAGGGTAGGCTCTCAGTGATTTTTTTTATTTTTTTTTGTGCCATTATAAATATTGTGAATAGTTTGTGTTCAGTTCGTGGAATCGAAAACTTTTTACCGCAGAAAGTTGGACCTTTTGGGTGTAAACAAGCGAAGAAAATGGTCTTACAGTATTAGTTGCTGTTCACTTTTACATTCATTCTTTTGTTCATTGCAGTGTCTTCTCCGTGCCAACGACAAGGCGTGCGTAGAAGAAGTACAAGAGAACAATTCAACGTATGCAAGCCAAAGTAGCAGCAGTGAAATGCAAGGTGTAGAGACATATCTGCGTATCGGCTTATAACCAATTTAACAAATATTGTACCAAGCAGACAACGAACGCAGAAAAGCGAACATATCGCTAAAATTTGCAGAAGCTTCCAAGCTGGTGAAGTATGGAACGCTGCGCCAGTGGGTAAACGTCTATGAGAAAAACACAGCGCAAAAAGCTGATGAAGCTGGAAGAAGTTACATGCACAGAGCACCAAAGTTGAAGAAAAAAACAGATAATACAGAAATCACACGGCACAAGATATCAGAAAAGCAATGATCAGCTAGACCAAAATGTAAAAAAAGAATTGATGTTTCAACATCAGGTGGATGGCCTCGTGAAGGTAGTACTTAGCAGCTTAATTGGTGCTAGAAGAGCGCTATTACAGGGCTAATAGCAGAAGAAAACCTCTTTAGCCCAATATTTTTTAACGAAGTTCTACATACTCTGTGATTAGTCAGAAGCAATAACAATAAAGGGGAAGCCTCCGCAGCCTAATCACTGGCTGCAAGTTTGAGTATTCTGAGTGAACGTTTGGTGATAGGCGTGACGAGGAATTTTTACGAGAAGCTGAAATACAGAAGGTGTGACAATGTGAACCGTGCCCACTTGAAATTGTTGTCCTTACTACTATATATGTCCCCCGCTTGAACACATTTCAACAAATACTTTTGTTATCAATGTATTCAGCTCTGGAGGTAAAACGGACAGAGTGATCGACCGACCAACAAAAACATGTGCTCTTCTCTGTCTTCTCTGTGTATTTGTTACAATATTTGTTGCCATTTCTTTAAGCCAAGATGCCGTTATGTTTCTCCACGTTGAATTTGTGTGCGATGCTGTTCACATTTTGTGCTTTTTCTACGCTCAGCGTGTACGTTGCCTTGGAATAAAAGTTTTGCGGAAACTCTGTCTCTTTGATTTAAGTACAGAATGAGGGCTTGTTTTAAATAAAAAAGGGGAAGCGCGATGAATAGAGCCATAGTGAATGGATTACCTGTATCTCCAATGGCCACCCACCATTTACGCTGGTCCATCCAGGTCTCGCGAGCTCCGAGACCGTTCACGCTCGCCGCCAAGTTGTCGGCGTCGTTCTCGAAGCCGTGGAACTCCGGTAGTTCGCTTATAGCCGGCGATGGTTTGGCGCACGGTGTTAGAATAGGTTAGATCTACCGACGTTCCGTCTCCGCCGTGCGGTCTCGCCGCCAAACGCGGTAACGCGCTTCGCATTTTTTCCGACAGGCTGTGCTGGGTGTTCGAGGCTTCAGGTCAGCCGCTTCAACGGGGGCTGCGTCGCTTACAAAGCTGCGTTTGCGACTACTCTTCAACTGCTGCAGCCGTTCGTTTTTTATCAGGCTAAACGCACATATCACTCTGATTTGAAAGTAAATACAAAACATCAAGAAAATTCAGTGGCGGTAGCCAACAGATAAAAACACATAGGAAGTATAGCTTCTGCGGACAGCGATAATGAGTTTACAGGTGAACACGAATTTCAAAAATATTTTAGCTCAAGCACAAATAAGGCCTCCGTGGCAAGTTGGGTGAGGCCGCCGTGACGAACTGGGTTAATAATCACTAGGTGATTATTAACTCACTTCTTCATTACCCAGCGATTACTAACCCAGCCACTGATCCACCGTGGCGGACCCGAACTGGGTTAGTCAAAAACACAAAGGTACTCCACGAAAAAGAAAGCGGGGGCGAGAGAGAGAGCGAGAAGGGTGACGTTTCACTAAATGAAGGTTGTCAGAACAAAAGCAACACATCTGACAATGGTAGGTCAGAAATTCCTCTCATGGGTTGTCGTTGTGCATGCACCATATCGGATGGATTCAAGCAGCCGCCTTTACAATGTTTACACGTGCTGGCTGGCGCGTGGTAATGAAGGTTAACGCCCGTTTAACGACCAATTCATCATGACTCACCATGTGCCATTCTGATCGTGCCTGTCGTTATTCGTCACAGACATGCTGTTTTGTTGCAGTAGCAGAAGTAGAACTTTGTGCCCTGCTCTGGGTGCACAAATGTGAAATGGTCGTGCTCGTTTCGTTTTCAGCGTCCCAACCATTTGCTTTCCACTTTGTTGTCTCGGGAATGATAGTAATTGAGCGTGACACCATATTCCGTGACGTCACTCTCTGACCCGTTAAAACTAACACGCCAAACCTGACGACGCCTGCCGCATTCAAGTTTCAAGTTTCAAATTTCAAGTTTATTTCAGATATTAGTACAGAAACAGAGCATCGTACAGGATAAATATACACATTCGTGCACATACGTTCGCCAGTCAAAACGCCTGTCGCCGAAATGCTACCATATTTGAAATAGCTTATCCTTGTTCATTGTGTTCTTATCTACACAACTGTGCGCGCTCTTGTTGTGCGAGGTGGGGCTCGAAAGATGGCGCGAGGCCACGACCACTGGCGAGCCGAGCCGGCCGGTGGCCGGCGCTGTAATGGGACACCGAAGTGGGCCCCCTGTGGTGAACGCGGGAGCGCGGGAGTGCGACTGTGCGCGGGCCCCGAGAGAAGGCAGAAGAGGGACGGCTGTGCAACTGGAGAGACGCCGTATTCTTGTCTCTCCAGCAGTTTTTCTTTACTTTAGCTAAATAAACGTTGTTCTGTTAAAGTAACCGTTGTGTTTTGCCAGTCTCTTTCCCTCACGTCTCCCGAATCATCATCGTTTTGCATCTAACACAACTTATCTTGTCCATATGGGCAAAAATCAGTTTGTGCCGCGATGGAACTCGGGCTACAAATTGCGCATGGAGAAAGGTTCCCTTTCGCTGCTCTAAATTATGTAAAAATATGTAAAATTCGTAGATCATGTCAATACTCTGATAAAATTCTTGGCGCACAATAACGTATATATCTTGTATTTATTTTGAATATATCAAAGAGCGGCTTCGTAGCCATCGCTCACAAGCTTTCGCCCACTTTATTGCATTCTTTCAATCCTTTATTTTCCGACGTGAGAGCGGCGTGTCACGTGCTAGTACACGCCCCGAAAAACCTCAATAGAGTTATTCTATTCCATTAGAATAAAGCGTTCGTCTTCTCGCAAATGTTTACGGATTTTGCAAATAAGCGGTTCGTAGCAAAATATTCACTTGATCTCATATGTTAAATGCCCCTTACGCATGATACCTGCTCTTCATATGATGCTGACCGCAAATACATCAATTATTCTTTCGAGGGCAAATGAAGGGTGAATTGAACAAGCGTCACGCAACTGCAGATTTGCTTTTGTAGACAAAATGCGGGCATGATCGCCTAGGCCACGGTGTTGCCGAGCCCGAAGGTGGTGTTTATGAGCTTCACGCCGCATGCCGAACCGTCATGCATAAAACACTGCTAAGACTTTATATATAACTAATGTGTATGATATTACAATACCACACAATCCTCACAGGGCCTTGCGATGTAGCTAAACACGCTAAAACATCGAATGTTAGAAGCGTTAGGTTTGCTCTGGATATAGCCAGGCGGCCACCTTCCCGCGCGCGCTTCCTTTCGGCAACAAAGGGAGAGAGGTCTCCGATTGCTCCTCATTCCAACGCGCCGTCGCCCCACATAAATTATTCTAACACCGTGGTTGGGCGGCAGGCGAAAATTGGGATTGTGCCGACGCGAAGCAGCCCAGTTGGTATTCGAGTTGCGTGAGGGCACCCTGCAACTGCTGTGGTTCTGGGGTGAGATGGTTTAAGGTCTTGCGAGGTGGCCGCATCCGACACGGTATCGGTTGCACACATTGGTGGGAAGGCGACCCGAGCCAGCTCGGAGTTCCGCCATTGAACGCAACACACCCGCTGCGCTATCGGGTAATCCGCATACGGAACCTCTGGCGACGTCCGAAAAGGGGTAGGTGGTTACTGTGCTGACGTTATTGGGGTTCTAGTCTGAGTTAGCGTGGACAGCACCCCTAAGCGACTCAGGCGCCGAAGGAGTCCTGAGTGAGGGGCTGTCGGAATGGGATGCGTAAACAGCGTTCCCGAGCAACATGATCCGTGCGCTTCTTTGGCGGCGCCGGGATACACCTGCTATCGGGCCATCGAGGAGGCCTAGATGGCCGTCCTCGAGTTGTGGCATAGGTGATCCGGGAGTAGTTGGGTCGTGGTCGCCGTGCTCGAGGAAGAGTGGACGGCGTTTTCTTAGGTAGAGGGAGCCGGAATTGCCGCTGATCCACGAGAACAGCTGGCTTCAACCTTAAGGTTTGGGCCTGTATACTGTGCCATTGTAGCGCAGAGGAGAGAGAGAGAGAAACTTTTATCGCAATTCTGATTAGCAACTAAAGTATGTGGGGCTGTTCGTCCGATGCTCCCGTGGGTATAGCGGCTAGCCGGGCCTGAACCAGGGTTGCCAGTAGGCTTTCCAAGGCCTGATCCGATAGTCGTGCCCCCCACGACCAGTGTGGTAATGTACGCGCATTATGAGCGCGGAGTTTGCCGGAACAGGTGCGAGGGCACAGCTGTATGTAATGTGTGTCAGTGCTGGTACACCCTCCGCGCCATGGGCATTCATCGCAATATTCCGAAGGGTGTGTCTTGGTGTGTGTAGGTTGAGGTGCGCGTTCGTCTGCAGTCGGCGCCAGCCTCTAGATTGCCCTCCGTTCAGGTTCTCATCAGGTGGTGCCACAGTGCGTCGCTTCAGACGTTGAGCTTCGAGGATGTCGGCTCAACCGCTTGGTCACTCGTCGTCGTCAGGAACTATGGTTTCGTCGACAGGCACGTCCGTCGCTCGGTATGTACTTGCCCGAGCCGTTCATTCCCGGAAACGCCCGTATCTGCTGAGCACCATATGTGGCCGCCGTCAGATGGCATGCGCGAGCCCAGGATCCTTGGAACAGCTCGTGACAGCTCGTGGCGTGCAGGTAAAGTCCACATGCTCTTTGTGAGGGTGGTGAAGTTTGCATCTCGCTTGTCTGCATTTGTGATTGTCAAGGCGATTGAAGCGGCCTCCGCTGCTGCTACGGAAGATGTGCGTATCGTCGCTGCTGCCACCACTTTTCCACTACTACGTGCCACTACCTCGTACGTGCGGGGACCATCTTGTAGTGGGCCGAGGGGTACGCATTCGTGCGGGACACGTCAGGATCTGTGCCATGCTTGCGAAGTTTTTCATGCACGAGCTTGGCGTCGCACGCTTTGGAAGTCCGGGTGCATGTGACGCGGTATTGGTGTCATGCACGTGGATCTGTGAGCATATAGCCGGAGTGAATATTTCAGTGTTACGTCCTCTGTACTGCAGGGCATGCGGAAAGCCAAGGTTGGCCAGTGTAGCCCGTCATTGCGGTGTGGTGTTTAGTCATTCCGGCTGCGCAAGGAGGGTGGTTGTTGCATATTCTTCATACGTGTTGAGCTTCCCGAGCTGAGATAGTGCTCTGGTGCTGGCGTTTTGAGGCAGCCCTAGGGCTGCCTTGCAGGCTACTTGAAGTTTTCGTTCCGCTTGATCGATCTTTGCCCTACGGGCTGCCTGATATGAATGTGCATAGGTAGTACGGCTGACTACGAAGCTGAGCACTAGCCTTAAGGTGGCAGCTTCACGCATTCTTTCCTACTGTGAGGGATGCGACCTAAGAGGCTGGTTATACCCCTGACCGTGCGCTTGAGATTCCCAAGGTTGTGCGTGGTGTTCCCCATTTCCGGGGCGTGCGTACCCAGCATTTGAAGCTGGGCTACTCTCCTGATCGCCTTTCTCCTCTTCTCTTCGCACTAGCTGATCGCGTGCCCGAACTACGGTGTCACTCTTGGTCATATATATATATATATATATATATATATATATATATATATATATATATATATATATATATATATATATATAAAGGAAGGAAGTGTTCATTTCAAGGGCTCGTTTTCTTTGTTATACAGAATATTAATGGGAACTAACAGACAATAATGCCAAGGAAAGTATAGGGGATGGTTTTAGTAGTAAATGTAAGGTAAATGTGAAGAAAGAAAAGTGGACGAAAAGATAGCTTGCCGCGGGCAGGGACCGAACCTGCGACCTTCGAATAATGCGTCCGATGCTCTACCAACTGAGCTACCGCGGCGGCCATCCCCCCGTCCACTTTATAGGGTATATATGTACATTTAAACGTGGGAGCGTCACTCAGCGCCGCCAGTAGCCATGACGGCGAGTGTGGAACACTCTTTTTCTGCCTGTTGGCGTCACGTAGCACGTGAACTTATTACGAAGCTGGCAGCTGACCAATAATCCCTCGCATACTACCTCAAAACATCAAGTCTGCCAGAACGAGGCCCTCGCAATGAATGAAGGAAAGACGTGTTAATTTCAAGGGCTCGTTTTCTTTGTTATACACAATATTAATGGGAAATTAACAGACAATATATATATATATATATATATTATATATATATATATATATATATTATTGTAGAAAAGCATTGGAACGCTGAATGGACCATCCTCTCGAACGTCTTCTAGTGGGTCGCCCTCTTCGCCTCACGAGCACGCCCCTCGTGCTCGTGAGAGTCTGTGAGTGTGCGCTCCGTTGTGACTGTCGTCGTTGTGCATAGTCGCCGTCAATCCAGCCGTCAATAAACGCATTTACAATATATATATATAAATATATTATATATATATATATATATATATATATATATATATATATATATATCTATATATATAATATATATATATGTATATATATGTATATATATATATATATATATATATATATATATATATATATATATATTATATATAACATATATAATTTGCAATGACACGTTGCAGCAAACACACGTCACACAAGTATTTAACTCACTTTAAGACTACGAAACAGCTTGTCAGAAGAAGACAAGATTCACATCAGCAAGGTTCAGCAATGAACCGGCAGTGATATAGACACGCTAATGTAATTTAAAAGTCTGTTCTAGTTGGGGTGTACAAACTAGCTGAATAAATGTTGAAGGCATGTGCGCTTCAAGCCAGACCTCAGCTGCGAAGTGGTGAGAGTGATTTGGCCCATGCTTAGGTTGAGGCATTTCGGTACAGCGTCTCCATAGGTGAATCATTATTCATGCTGGGTGGTCGAACACAAATGTGTCTCAAGAGAGAATACAAGCATCGTGTGCATCAGGTGTGCATGTTTCCTTGTTATTTGAAATTCGTGTTGTGCAATCTAAGGTGCGATGAACAAGTTTCCCTTAACGTATTTTCCTCTATCACTTTAAAATGTCTACACTGTGCAGTGGTAAACGTCGTTATGCATATGTAATACGGTAATCATCAGACATGTGGATACACAGTTTGCTTCTGGCATGAATAGTCATTGTATTCGTCTGCAAGTTGATAAACAGCCATATCATCCATTGACACGACGATAAAATATTCGAAGAATGTCAAAGGGCCCCGAAAGCACCACCGATATCCTCTCCTTTTCATGTGAACGCGGGCGAATCGACTCAGAATGCCCGTCATGATCAGCACCTGCCAAACAGGGCAGTGCAAAGAGCCGCAGGCGCCCTACAATATCCGGAAACAATTCATTCTGCTCTATGGGCCTTTCGGCAATCCTAGTCCCCTCTGAGTTCTCTGCGGCATCAACATTGTGGTCTGCCCATGTCATTCGCAAAAAAGAACCTGTTTGTCTTCACGCAGTACGCGCACTCGCCGCTCTTTCTCCTGCATGTTGAGGAGGAGCACTCGGCCAGGAAGACAGACGAGCCGACGAACGGAGGATATGGCGAATGAAAGAGCGAAACGAGCGAGGGCCTCTTTGTGTCATCAAACATCATATACCCATCGCTATACGGCACCGCTTTGAAAAATTCTCATGGCTACACGTTCGCTGTAGATGACTCACAACTGCGACACACAATCAAAATTCGACATCTCGGTGGGTTATGGCCCTTGAAACTGTCAACGGCCTCTTACAAGGTACACAATGCTTCCGGTGTAGCCTAAAGACTTCTTGTAATACAGTTATATTCAATCTCAAACGTTGGTCTGTCGACCCTAGGTATCCATTTAAAGTGAATTGAGGAGAACAATAACGTGGACTACCCCTACGCTTGTTTTATGAAAGAGTGTATTTTTATGTCTTGGTAGGTGACTGCGATTAATGGCATTGCTGCAACTTCTATTTGGTGTTATTTGGTACTGTTTCTTGGCGTTATAATATTGTTTATAGACGCAAGTTTCACATAAAAATATACGGTTGTTGAGTCTTTCTCACTCACTACACGTATTTTGTTAATGGCACTCCCTTTCTGTCATCTCGTATTGTGCGTCAGGTTAACAGTATTGAAGTAGTCCTGTAGTACTATCTTTCAACACCGCATCTAAAGAATTGATTTAGAATATAGTACTTGCCCGACCCAGACCAGAAATGCACGTCGTTCGAGACGGATCTGGAAATAACATAGTACGACAACAAGGTATTAAGAATACGCACAAACCAATACTTTGAACTCTATGAATAAACCAACAGTCTACAATCCAATGAAACAGGAGTAAATGTGCCGCTGAACGGAACCACTGTACAAAAGGCCACATTCATGAATACGTAACATTTAGCTCGCACTGCAGGTTGTAGCATGGTTTGCTGTTGAAGTGAAACAGTGTAAAACATTTCGTTTTATGCTGGCAAATGTTTCATTAGTGGGCTTTGCTGGTGTTGTTGAACTGTCTAGTGAGTTTTATAATGGAACACGTTGAGCAAAAGACAACGACACAAGAACTAACAAGATGAAAAGACCAGCGAAAACTTGAAAATAAAGTTTATTATCAGATTTCTGCACTTATTTATAATCAATGCTGATGCCAAATGCACATCACCACGCTTGAACATCGTAGTCGGCCTTGTAACTAAAAGTGACCAGTAACGAAATATCAGTTTAGGTTAGCGGTGGGTCTTGTGTTTCTTCCTTCTTGTGCACTTTTCATTGCGCTACATTATAAGTTAGGAATTTGAACCACCGACAAAATGAAATTTCAATTTTCTGTGCTTAATATATGAAAAGCGTCATGAGAACTACCTGAGTGACTTGGCACTGTATTAACTTAGGTGTGGTGTCTGCAGTGTATACATTTTTCTATCGTTCTTTTTTATTTTGTTACGTTCGTGGATGTGATCTTGTATTCGTAATTTTCGCTGCTGAAGACACTACTGCTTCTTGTTAAAGGGCCAGTAAACAACCCCGATGTCCAAAAATTGTAATGAAAAGAAATATGCGCACTTTTGCTATGTGAACATGCTGTCGCAAGAATTTTGCGAGTACGTGCTATAAGGAAGTTACAGGGGTTAGAACATCTGTTTCAGCTGGTTTCAAATTTTCGCGCGGCCTCACCACCCTTCTCCGCCACATGGAGGAAAAGGCGTAGCCCGTCGTCGTGACTCCGCCCACTTCGGCAACGTGACACGACGTCAACAATTGACGTCATGGGCGAGCTCGATCAGTCGCAATGCACTTCCGCTTGCTGCGGCTCCTGGTTGTTTATTGTTTATATTGTCGCACGCGCTCCGTAACTTGACGGGCAGTTTTTCGGCTCTTCACTATTTTTAAACCTTTGTGACAGTTTACAATGCAGCAGGAATGCGTGCTTGCTTTCCGAGACGTCGAAGGGGCGCGAGAGAAAGCCTGGAGAACCCCGCTTGCCGCGTGAGCAAGCGCGACCGTCCGAGCTACCGGAGATTCCCCTCTCCTCGCTCGATTTGCAGCCGGCAACTGAACAACGCTTCGCCTCATGTCGAAGGCGAAGTGCGTGCAGGTCTATGCAGTGCGAGGAATATACGCGCGACAACTGCGTGGCCGAAAACGCATCACCGCAGGGCCCATAAAAACAAGGCGCAGTTTCGTAGCGGTGGGTGGGAACAGGAACTGACGTTAACTTGACAATTTTTTGTTGAGACCTGGTTTAGACCAATCGACGAGCTCAGTGCTACGTCACTCGGCGATCGCCGAGTTGACGTCACTGCGCGTACGAGGAGGATTGGTCAGGCGTAGGAAAGAAGCGCGAGAATTGTTTTTCGAAATGAAGGGTCTGCGCGGCGCGCAGCGCTGTAATATTCGGAAAACGTGATCGCCGCGGTCTACTGTCGGATTAGCGAGCTTGTTTGGCGGGTGTAAAAAAAAGTCGCAGCCTGTTTACGGGCCCTTTAAGAAAGTGCTTTAACATGTGAGTAAACATGTTCAATGAAAATGCATATTAGCCTTCAGTTATTCGATCTAATAGCTGCTTCTGTTGGCGATTTAAAGCGGCTTTGTAAGCCTACGAACCATACATACTTGAATAACCTATCGAATGATTTTTAAATAAAACAGAAGGATACATGGAAGCCCTAAGTTATTTATTGCATATAACATAATGAAGCCAAAAAATTTAGTATTCTTTTCAAATTCTGTCAACCAAACCAGCTGAGAGGTACGTCTTGTTCTGGGGTCATATCTGAAAGAAGCTATTCTTATTCTCAGTAAGACTGAGACCAAGCAGTTGCGGCTAAGAATTCCGATTGTCATTACTGCCTCCTAATTTGTTTGAGCATGATTCATTATTGATTGTGCAACACGAAATCAGAGCATAGTCAGCACTGATTGTACAACTCAGAAGAGAGAGAAAAGCTACGATGGGTGTTCAAGACTTTGTATCAATGTGAGGGCAAAATCTTTGTTGGAATCACAGCGATCTGGAAAGAAGCTTGAAGCTCACCCGGCGATCTATTGGCACCATGCGATGTAGCATTGAACTTATGAAAGGAGCTCAGGGAGTCAATCTTAATTGCTCGGGTTTTACGTCTCAAAACCAGGACATGAATATGAAGGACGCCGTATGGGAGGGCTCTGGAAAGTTCGAACCCCTGGGGTTCCTAAGCGTTCACTAAATTTACTAAGTACAAGGACCTATAGCATCTCACATGCATCTGAAATGCGACCGCCTCCGGGATTCGAATCCACGGCATTCAGGTCAGGAGTCGAGCACTATAACCTCTAGACAACCGTGGTATGTAGCTCAAGAAGCCATGGCCTAGCCAACGGAAGCAGCTAAATTGGACAGGGACGCGACTACAAGCGAACACGACGCCCACACCTCGCTTTGCCTAGATCGTCGATGCTGCTTCACAAGACACCGCCGCAAGACTAGTGCGAAACAAGTAATTGACTGATATTCCCGTCCGTGTTCCGCGCAGGCCTGTCGATTCTAGTTATTTCGTTACTTCACTCGAACACCGCAAAGATGACGCGGACCACGTAGACGTCGTAACTCGCACGCTCACGATTTTCTGAGTTTTATAGTGCACTCTTAGACGCCCGTTCTGTGTTTAGCGGCGTCGCCGTTGTCGGCGGCGTAAACCGATATAGACACGAGGATGAAGGGGAGCGCAAGAGACAGCGTCCCAAGGAGTTTTCCACGATGAAAGCCAGCCAGCCGCTGGTTAATGTCTGCCATGCCTTCTGCCTGCTCGCGTCTTCTGTGCAGCACAAGGCATGCCTCGCGCGCGTACGATAGAACGTGCTCGAGATAATACTACACTGCTATGCTCGAGAAAACGTGAAAAAGGATAAACATAATAAATGAGAGAACAGAACCACAGAGAGATAAAATAACAAAAAGAGCAGCATAGCGCAGCCATGTATAGTAAAATATAGCAAAGAGGTGGAAAGAGAAGGGAGGTTGATATAGAAGACAGAGAGACTGACGTCCCCTTCGTGACGGTTTATTCATCGAACTCAGCTTCTTCTTTTTCTCTCGCGGCGCTGTCCACGTCCGTGCCCACGCGCTCTGCCGCGCATCGTCCTCTTCAGCAACAATACCTTGGTTTGGGCAAGAATCCTTCAGCAACAATACCTTGGGTTTGTCCTCTTCAGCTTTCATAACACTCCCGCGGCCGCGTTGCCTGAGGCGCCTCCAGGAGGTAGAGCCGCTGCAGGGACGTCGGACTTGCTGACCGTTCGACAGCAGTATCAGGAAGGAACGCGCAATACCGTCTTTTCCCGGAAATGCCTTAATGACACGACCCGTCTTCCATGTGGGGGCGGTGTATTTATATCCTCTACCAGGACAAGATCGTCAGGTTTTACGCTGGGTGAAGACGTAGGCTTGCTGTGGTGAGCAGCACGTAGGAACAGTAGATATTCCCTCTTCCACCGCTTCCACAGGTTCCGGAGTAGATGTTCCTGATGCCGCGCTCTTCGTCAAAGGTCAGGCGCAGCGACATTGAGGGCAAGGTTTTCTCGATCTGTTGGCAGAGTGACGAGACGCTTGCCAACTAAGTGCGAGGGTGTCAGCACGTCTGTGGACGTGACGTCATCCTCTAAGTACGTGAGCGGACGACAGTTAACTGGCGCTTCGACTTCCGCTAGCACGGTGAGCAGCTCGTTGTAACGCAAGCTGCTCCGTTCGAGGCAGCGCTTGAGTGCTTCCAAAGCCGCCCACCACGGTGCGCATTCAACTATAAAGCGCCACTTGATTCTGTGAGAGCTGGCATAGTCCTGAACGTCGTCTTCGAAGAGCGAGCACAACTGCTTGGCACTGCAGCGAAATGCTTTCGCATTGTCAGAGTACACGATCGCAGGTATTCCACGTCGTGCAGCAAAGCGCTTGAAAGCGTGTAAAAATGCTCGCGCTGTCAAATCTGTTGTCAGCTCCAGGTGTACTGCTCTTGTCACAGCGCAAGAAAATACAACGATGTACACCTTTTCCGTCGAGGCAAATTCATCACGGCAATAGAGTGGCCCACAGAAATCAATTCCCACCACCTCAAACGCAGTTGCCTCATGAATTCTTTCCTTTGGCAGGGGTGCTACCGGGGCAGCTTCGGGAAGCAGGCAGCGTCGTCGGCACGGTAAGCACGCTTTTAGAACGCGCTTCACTGTACGGCGCTTCTTGATGATCCAAAAGCGCTTCCGAAGGTCTTGGAGGGTGAGCTGAATTCCCCTATGCAGGAGCCGTTTGTGCGTTGCGTCAACCAAGAGATTGGTGAATCGGTGATCAGCAGGAAGCAAGATCGGATGCTTCAGCTTCTCTTGGTCATCAAGCTGCTGTAGCCTGCCGCCTAGGCGAAGTACTTTGTCACTGTCGAGAAACGGTTGTAAGGTCAGCACACTGGATATCTTGGGAACTTGTCCTGCTTCCAGGGCCATAATTTCGCTTGCGAATGCGGTACGTTGGACCAATCTCAACCAATACATCTGTGCCTCGTTCAACTCTGAAGCCGTCAGTGGTCCTGCTGAAGATTGCTTCTTGGACGGAGCGTTCCGGCAGAACCTCATGATCCAAGCAGTAACTCGGAGTAATCGAGATAGGCGTTCGTAGTTAGCAACTTCAAGTAGAGGCTCACAGGGTGGTGCAGACGGTACGACTACTGTGGTGGGGCAAACTGATGTCACTTCAAGGTCTCGCTATAAATAGCATATGAAAGAGTCGACGAAATCTTCGAAGGCCATTGCAAATGATGCTGCGACAACCACGAAGGACCGGTCCACCACAGCGCCTTGCGCGTCAATGTCTCGGCTGCGACTCCACGGGTGAGCAAATACGCCGGATTATCGTTGCTGGCGCAGTGCCTCCATGAATATCCCGAGGTAAGACGTTGGATTTCGAGAACACGGTTTCTCACGAAAGTCTCCCATCGTTTAGCGTCAGCCGTAATCTATTGTATGGCTATCGACGAGTCGCTCCAAAAGAAACCCTGACAGCTGGCTGTTTTCGTAATTCCTAGTAAGTAGTTCCACAGCTACACCGTATGCCAGTGGGCTTGCATCACAGAACAGGTGAAGATCAAATGGTGGAACCTGCCGAGGAGTCGAACAAACAGTGCAGCGTGGAATGCGCAGCGAGGCGAGCGTTGGTAATTCAGAGGTCCAACTCTCCCATGCCTGTCAATGTCTTTCGTAAAGGATCGTCCCCGGTGAGTTCATTCGCCACAGTTGTTGGAACAACAATTTTGCTCTGATGACGAACGGAGCAATGAGGCCTAACGGATCGTAAAGTCTAGCGAATGACTGCAGAATGGTGCGTTTCGTGGCTGAGTGTGCAGAGACGTACGCGAAACGGCCTGCGGGCTGATCACGATGTCGTCATTCTTACGGTCCCATACTAAGCCGAGCAACTTTGTTGTTTCTCTGGTTTCTCCAATGCTGTCGATAGAAGTGTTGTCCTGGAGAAATTGACGACCAAGAACGCGTGAATTGGAGCAGCACTTTCTCAGCTCCATACTTGCGTCTGCTAAAATATTCAGTGCAGCACGGTAGAGTTCGAGAGCTTCTTTGTCGGTGGAAGCTCCTATGACGAGGTCGTCTACGTAGAATGCTTTCTGTAGGCGCGTAGCTAGTACTGGCTCAGTCTTTTTCCACGTGTCGAAGTGATGCTGCAAAGTAGCAGCCAGAAGGAAAGGGCTTGATGACGCTCCAAAGGCCACTCGAGTCATTCGCCATTCGACGATGGAAGGTGATTTCCCCACTTCGTCAGTGATTCGGTTGACCCATAAAAAGCGGAGAGCGTCGCGGTCTTCTTGTCGGATGGAAATTTGTAGAAGAGCCTTTCGGATGTCCGCTGTCAAAATAATTGGGTTCATTCTGAACTGTACCAGGAGTTGCAAGAACTCGGCACCAAGTTTGACTCCCTTGTCTAATGTATCGTTGAGCGATGACTCGCCGCGTTCGTGTGAAGATGTGTCGAACACTACCCGGATCTTTGTAGTGATAGCATATCGACGGACAACGGCATGGTGAGGAAGGTAGTAAACGGTCGCTCCTGGCTCTGAAGAGGTGTCGACACGTTCGGCGTGACCTTCTGTGAAGTACTCCCGGAGGGTGCGGTCATACTCCTCCAACAGCTCCCGCTGTCCTTCGAAGCGCTGAAGTTGGCGTTTAAGTCGGGTTTCCGCGACACTTCGGTTTGTGCTGGTCAATCGTCCCTAGTGCTTTATCATGAGAGGAACCACATACCGACCGGCTTCTTTGTGCATGCACTGTGTGAACAGATTCAATGATGCTTGATCCAAAGTGCCGACATCTTCCGAAGGGTCGGCGATTCCTATCGCATCGGGTCGCCACATCTCGGTCGGGTCAACCATACAAGGTGTAGCTTGGCTATGGCGCTCACACGCAAGGAATAGAGCCGATGTGCTGTGGTTCCCGTGATGCAATTCTTTAGCGGCTTTGACTTGATAAATGCCTTGCACCAGCCAACCAAAGATCGTCTCAACGGCGCATAGGTCACTACTCAGGCGTTCGATTCTTCCCGTTAATATACGCCAATAGTTGTCCGATCCAATGATGACACTAATGGTTTGGGTCGGTCGGTCTCCTAGCTGCTGTTCATCGGCAACAAGCATGTTGCGCTCGCGCAGTTGCACCAGAAGATCTTGTCCGATAGCTGGCGTCCTCACTTTGCAGACTTCTGGCACTTCAAGAGCATCCACCGTGATGCCGTGCGTATCGAAGCGACTCTGCAGCTTGAGTTGCACGGTTCGGTATCCGTAAGTTCGGGAACGTTTTGAGCTGCCAAATGTTAGCAGAGACAGGTCTTCTGTGCCGACGGAAGGTAGGTCGAGTCTGGTGGACAAGTCGCGTTTTATAAATGTTCTTTGGCTGCCGGTGTCAAGCAGTATACGAACCAGCACGGAATTGTGCCTTCCCGATGCCCATACTGTGGCCGTTTGCATGAGAACAGCTGGAGATGGCGACATAGAACTGCTTGCGGGAGCACTGGTAGTGAGTGGCATGCTGTCGGTTTTCGTTGTGTCACTTCTGTCGGCATTCGGGAGGTTGTAATTTTTCCATATTGCGCAAAGTGCGGTAAGATGATGGTTTGCGCAATGCTTGCACTGCGCCACGTTGCGTTCCGGCACTTTCGTGCGACGTGTCCCTCTCAGGCACATCTGAAGCAGCAGTTCTTCTCGATTAGTCGCCGCCGAACTTCGTCGGCTGACATGATAGTCTGACAGTCCTTCACAGTGTGGTCCGGTGGCCACAGTGCGCAGCAGGCATGGCTGTTGTTTGCAGATCCTGCGGCCAGCGCTAATGCTGACGGTACCGGCGTTGTAAGCGAGGATGTCTTCGCTCCTGTGCCACGGGGCTAGATTTCGTAGGCACCTCGAACGAGAGCTCTCTTCTCTGCTCTCGATCTGTATCTGCAGAATCTTCATCACGTCACGCACCTCTTCTTGCCGTGACCTTGGAGTAGCCCCGTCGTTCGCTTCGGTCTCCTTCATGCGTTGCCGGTAGAGAATGGCGATGTCTTCGGGGAGAGCTCGCATAAGCACTCGGTGAAGAAAAAAAACGGCAGATCCCACGCACTGTGGCAATCGATGTAATGCGAAGCAGCCAGCAAGGAGCTGCATACATCGCCTTGTTTGTCTTTGAGCCAAATGAAATCATTCATGCCATGGCATCTAGTCCACCATATATCGCAGTTTGCCATGCACGCATGCATGCACAATCTAGTGTACACCATGCCAATGAAACGCATATTCTGGTATATAAATGCATGACCTGTCGTTTGTTCATCACGCACTCGTGTCATGCATACCAATTTTGGTATCTATCACGTTAACAAAACGGCCGGAAGCGCACCATGACAGTGGCATGTAAATCATACCGTACATGACATGCATAACATGATTCGCATGTTAAGACCTCTCATTTATGTTCGTCATACAGTCACATCGCGCAATACCAATTTTGGTGTATATCAAGGAGCGAAATGGCCGCGAGTGCACTATGAGTAGAGCATGTAAATCATGCCATACAAGACATGCATATTATGGTTTTTCATGTTACCACCTGTCACTACTGTTCATCATACAGTCACATCGCGCAATACCAGTTTTGGTGTATATCAAGCTATCGAAACGGCTGCGAATGCACCATGACGTGGCATGTAAGTCATGACATACATGGCATGCATGTCATAGTTTTCATGTTACCACCTGTTATTCATTCACTGTTATTCACTTGCGCCACGTTGCGTTCCGGCACTTTCGTGCGACGAGTCCCTCTCAGGCACATCTGAAGCAGCAGTTCTTCTCGATTAGTCGCCGCCGAACTTCGTCGGCTGACATGATAGTTCTGACAGTCCTTCACAGTGTGGTCACGGTGGCCACACAGTGCGCAGCAGGCATGGCTGTTGTTTGCAGATCCTGCGGCCAGCGCTAATGCTGACGGTACCGGCGGTTGTAAGCGAGGATGTCTTCGCTCCTGTGCCACGGGCTAGATTTCGTAGGCACCTCGAACGAGAGCCTCTTCTCTGCTCTCGATCTGTATCTGCAGAATCTTCATCACGTCACGCACCTCTTCTTGCCGTGACCTTGGAGTAGCCCCGTCGTTCGCTTCGGTCTCCTTCATGCGTTGCCGGTAGAGAATGGCGATGTCTTCGGGGAGAGCTCGCATAAGCACTCGGTGAAGAAAAAAACGGCAGATCCCACGCACTGTGGCAATCGATGTAATGCGAAGCAGCCAGCAAGGAGCTGCATACATCGCCTTGTTTGTCTTTGAGCCAAATGAAATCATTCATGCCATGGCATCTAGTCCACCATATATCGCATGTTTGCCATGCATGCATGCATGCACAATCTAGTGTACGCCATGCCAATGAAACGCATATTCTGGTATATAAATGCATGACCTGTCGTTTATGTTCATCACGCACTCGTGTCATGCCATACCAATTTTGGTATCTATCACGTTAACAAAACGGCCGGAAGCGCACCATGACAGTGGCATGTAAATCATACCGTACATGACATGCATAACATGATTCGCATGTTAAGACCTCTCATTTATGTTCGTCATACAGTCACATCGCGCAATACCAATTTTGGTGTATATCAAAGGAGCGAAATGGCCGCGAGTGCACTATGAGTAGAGCATGTAAATCATGCCATACAAGACATGCATATTATGGTTTTTCATGTTACCACCTGTCACTACTGTTCATACAGTCACATCGCGCAATACCAGTTTTGGTGTATATCAAGCTATCGAAACGGCTGCGAATGCACCATGAGCGTGGCATGTAAGTCATGACATACATGGCATGCATGTCACAGTTTTCATGTTACCACCTGTTATTCATGTTCTTCATACAGTCACATCGCGCAATACCAATTTTGGTGCATATCAGTCTAGCGAAACGGCCACGAGTGCGCCATGAGCATGGCATGTAAATCATGTCCGTTACATTTCATGCATGTCATGATTATCATGTTACCCACCTTTCATTTACGTTCGTCATACAGTGGTGTCGCGCAATACCAATTTTGGGTGTATCCCAGCTAGCGAAACGGCCGGGAATGCACCATGAGCGCGGCATGTAAATCATAACATACGTACCTGCATGTCATGGTTTCCGTGTTACCCCCTCTCATTTACGCTCGTCATGCAGTCGCGTCGCGCAATACCATTTTTGATGTTGTGTCAAGCAAGCGAAACAGCACGAGTGGGTCAGAGCATGACATGTAAATCTTGTCGTGCATGTAATGCATGTCATGGTTTTCACGTTACCACGTCTCATTTACCTTCGTCATACAGTCACTTTGCGCAATACCAATTTGGTGTACATCAAGCTAGCGAAGCGGCCGCGAATGCATCATGAGCGTGGCAATTAGATCATGACAATAAATTACATGCAGGTCATGGTTTTCATCTTACCAAGTGTTATTCATGTTCTTCATACAGTCATATCGTGCAGTACCAATTTTGGTGTATATCAATCTAGTGAACGGCCGCTAGCGCATCGTGAGCGTGGCATGTAAATCAGGCCGTACATGACATGCATGTCATGATTTTCATGTTACCACATCTCACTTACCTTCGTCATACGGTCGTGTCGCGTAACACCAATTTTTGTGTATATCACGCATGCGAAACGGACGCGAATGCACCATGAGCGTGGCATGTAAATCATGGCATACATGTCATGGATATCATGGTTTTCATGCTACCACCTGTTATTCATGTTCTTCATAAAGTCACATCGCACAATACCAATTTTGGTGTATATCAATCTAGCGAAACGGCCGCTTGTGCGCCATGAGCGTGGCATGTAAATCATGTCATACATGACATGCATATCATGATTTTATGTTACCACGTGTCAGTTATGTTCGTCATACATAAATGTCTCGTCATAGCAGTTTTCGTATGTATCCCTGCATTCAAACGGCCGCGAGCGCCCCGAGACCTTGTCATGTAAATCATGCTGCACATGACATGCGTCATGACTTGCATGTTAGGACCTGTCATTATGTTCGTCATGAACTCTTGTCACGCCGTACCAATTTTGGTATATATGAAATTTACGGAACGGCCGTAAGAGCCCAAAGGCCGTGGAATGTAAATCGTGCTGTTCATGACATGCGTGTCATGATTTTCATGATATGACCTGTCATTTATGTTCGTGATAATGCCATGTTATCACACACCAATTTTGGTATACATATAACGGAACGGCCAGGGAGCCCAAAGGCCGTGGAATGTAAATCATGCTGTTCATGACATGCGTGTCATGATTTTCATGATATGACCAGTCATTTTGTTCGTAATAAGGCCATGTTATCACACACCAATTTTGGTATACATCCGATTAAATCCGATTGGCATTATCGGATGTATCGGATGAGATCCGATTGGCATTATTAGAAAACTCAGAGTCACTACTGCCGGGCTGACGGAATTCACTCGTCCAATATTAAATTAATTGCTAACCATATTGCCGTCCCCTATCCCGTGTTATCAATCTAATTTTCAAGACCGGGTCATTCCCATGACAATTAAAAAAGGCCAAAATCATTCCAGTGTTCAAGAAAGGTGACAGAACATGCATCTCAAATTATCGCCCAATAGCCATTTTATCAGCTTTTAGTAAAATAATAGAGAAGTGTATCGAGAAACGCATCACTAATTCTTTATCTAAATTCTATTTAACTTCTCATCAGTTCGGATTCCGACCTGCCTTTTCTACGAATCTTGCTTTGCTAACTTTTACTGATAAGATTAAAAGAGCCATTGATTCTGGTGAATTAGCTGGAGCATTGTTCATTGACCTAACCAAAGCTTTCGACTCACTTAATCACAGCATCCTGGAAACCAAACTTAAATCTATCGGTATTGTTGGACCTGCATTAACACTAATTAAAAGCTACCTATGTGATCGACAACAGGCTGTTCATGTTCACTCTACTTATCAAACTTTTTGACTATCAATCAAGGCGTTCCTCAAGGATCCATTCTTGGCCCTCTTTTATTTTTAATTTACATGAATGACCTTCCTCAAACAGTTACTAACTCTGAACCTTTCTTTACGCTGATGACACTACCATACTAGCCTCTGACAAATCCATTCACTCTCTAACGCTAAAATTACAGGAAGACCTAAATAGCATTCTAACCTGGTGTCATTGTAACTCCCTCAGTATTAATTCTACAAAAACTAAGTTCATGATATTCCACTCAATAACAAAATTCTTCCATCCCAAATCAGCATCAAACTAAATGACATGCTTACTGCTCCTGACAATGAATGCTCTTTCTTGGGAGTAATTCTTGACAACAACCTAAATATTCTAACCATGTCACCCACTTAAGAAAAAACTAGCTTTCGTATTAGAGTTTTATTCAAAGCACGTGATTTTTTCAACACTTCGACTTTAATGAAATTATATTACGCTTTCATTCAGAGTCATATTAATTATTGTATCACTACATGGGTAACACATAATAAACCCATTATCTCCCATTCAGCACATACAGAACCAAGCCATTAGAATAATAACTTCCAGCTCATAGCGCAGTAGTGCATCATCATTACTTCACAACTTTGAGATACTTCCTATTTCCAGTTTATTTAAATACCATCTCACCATTACCCTATTCAAGTCATTTATCCATTTTGTACCATCATGTGTTTTTTGTCCTGATGTTCTTAGTAACTGTAACCCAACTTGATTTTCTTCAAATGGAAATTTTTACTACCGTCTATCCGTACTAATTATGGTCGTCACACTGCTTATTTCCTTGCTTTATCTATATGGAACTCATTACCATCACACATAAAACAATGTTCTACGATCGGCTTATTTAAAAAACAATTGTATTCTTATTTGCTTAACTACTAGATGTGTATGTTTTTCCTTCAATAATAATGTTTTTCGTACCTTGTTTGTTTATGTATAACTGATTTATTATTGTTGTATGAAACCTCACATTTTCCTTGTTACATTGCTGTTTCTGCAAATTAGGCAATTTTTACTTTTCAATCTTGGACAGGAGGTCCCCCTGGAGCCTAGTGCTTTCGGACCTCCTTCTGTATATTTATCCTGTACGATGTTCTGTTTCTATACTAATATCTGAAAATAAACTTGAAACTTGAAACTTGAAAGAAACGGCCAGGAGAGCACAAAGTCGTAGGCGGCTAGATAGATAGATAGATAGATAGATAGATAGATAGATAGATAGATAGATAGATAGATAGATAGATAGATAGATAGATAGATGATAGATGATAGATAGATAGATAGATAGATAGATAGATAGATAGATAGATACGTTCAAAGTCGCAGAAGTTCGCTAAGAAATGCTTCGCATTTAATAACAGTGTACTCGGATGCTTGAACTCCGAGGATATCCAGGCAGCTGGTGTGAAATCGTACTTCTTCTTATACTTCCCGCAGCTGCGATAGATTGGACGAATGATCCACAGTAGCGATTGCAAGCAAACTATCAATGTGTTCGTCTACAAGAGCGGTATGACGGCCAAACCTTTCTTTGAGCACCTTTACTGCCACCGCGTAATTTGTGCTCCAGGCGCACACCCTCGATCGCACGTTTCGCAGCTCCGGTTACGCAGGATCGCAAATAAGAAAACTTCTCAATGTCCGACAGCTCGCAGTTGTTGTGGATCGTGGCCTCATAATGTTCCCAGAATCCCTGTCGCTCGCGAAGTTCCCCGGAGAAAGCGGGTACCTGTAATTTCGTCAAGGCAACTCGTAGCTGTGATCGGTTACTTGCTTGAGCGGAGACTTCTTGGGGCCTGCTTTCGGTAGCGACGCCAGGTGCAGCACCGTCCGCGGGACTTGCAGCTGACTTGAGAAGGTAGCGAACACGGCTCATAGTGTTGCGGATCTTGTCGTGATAGTCGAGAGCCATTGTCACTTCCTCCTCATACTCGGCGCCGTCGGTCGTGATATCAGCGATCTTTTGGCTGCGATCTGCAAGCGTCGTGTCTTTGTCCTGGAGGTCATCCAAGATGACTTGCAGATCGGTCGGAGAAGGATTCTCCGCTTGCAAAGCTTCGGTAGCGGACGTGATGAGCTTTGTAGCAGCGGCTCGAATTACACCTTGGTGCGTCGCAGGAACTGGACGTCAGTCTTCTCCGGGTTCACGGCACCAAACTATATAGAAGACAGAGAGACTGACGTCCCCTTCGGTGACGGTTTATTCATCGAACTCAACTTCTGTTTTCTCTCGCGGCGCTGTCCACGTCCGTGCCCACGCGCTCTGCAGCGCATCGTCCTCTTCAGTTTGGAGGAGGGAAAATAGGAAAGTAGAAGGAAAAGCATAGCTAGCTATGCATACTTCAGCATGGTAAGGGTGGGAAAGGGAAATGAGGGCACGGACTGAAGTCAGGGCGAGGAGAGAAAGGAGTTGCTGGTTAACAGTTCTGACTCGTCTTCACAGACTAGTACCGTGCACGGACAATGTTTCCACATCCACTTGAAGTTACCGGGCCACCAATATGAAATATGCTCATTAGGGTGTTCCCTTAAACAGTGGACTGTAGTGTACATGCATAAATCTCATATGGCGTGATCACGCTCACAATCAATTTGGCGATACAGGCCTAAAACTAGGCTAGCAGTGCTCAAAGCCATAGAGTAAATGACGAGATGTAAAATATATCATTTACAAAATAACCAAGAATTGGACGCAATAAGTAACCTAAAAAATAGCTACTAAAACACAACGAAGCATGCGGCTGATTCCGGTTGTGCGAAAGAGGTGCCACCACCCCGCCACGGGCACGACTGCTTTTTCCACAGGCCCTTATCCAGCGCTACATTTGAGGGGGGATACAACTTGACGGAACTCGCTGCAGACGACACGTAATCAACTGCAGTAACACGCAGGGAGCAGATAAAGTAGTAGACATTAGAAAGACACTAGAAAAAAAGTAGTGCGCATATGGAACCCGAGCTGGCGAATCTCCTAACAAGATTCAAGTCATGTCTGGGACAACGGCTACATGCTTACCATCAAACATTGACACCATCCACGGTTTGGTATATGGATCAGTGGGAACTTAACGAGCGGGAATCACTGGGCACCCGCCCTACGGACTTCGGGTTTCGCAGCAGTGGAGCTGCATTCAGCGCAGGATTCAGAACTGCACCAATTGCTAAGGAATGGAGAATTTTCCTGCTTTCAGCTAATGAAGCTAGCTGCACGCATTTCAAGTGCCTCGTTTCATCGACTTCCTTTGGTAGTAAAAAAAGGAAATCGGTATTTGTCGCTGTACAAGGCTTTTCTAGGCGCTACTGCTTGAGCGCCGCCTGAGGCGTTCTTTGCTTCCATTTTCTTATTGTTTTACAATTATACGTGTGGCATTTGGCCACATATTACAGAAAGACCTGTTCTTACGGAATTTGTATTTCTTTAAGTGGTGTACATTCGGTAGGAACTTTCTGCAAAGCAGAATTGACCTAATTATTCGTTCCCCTATCGGAAAAAAACAGCGTCGCCAGTGCCTCCCAGTGCATTTCAGCGCACTGGGTGGCACTGCAGACACTCTACAGTTTCTCAGTGTACTACAGCGCGCTGGGAGACACTCGGACAGAATGTACAGCGTGGCCAGTGCCGCCCAGTGTGCTGAAAGACGCTGGGAATACTGTACAGTGTGGCCCAGTGGCTTACAGCTCACTGGGAGTCACTGGTCACGATGTACAGTGTCCGCCTGCGCACTGCGGACACTGGCAGCACATTGGACAAAATTGGGTGCGGTGGGTGAAATTCATATAAGATTTGGTTTGGGACAGGAGAAGTCAAAAGAAAAGCTTATCGAATATCTTGAAATATTATTCTATACTGTGTCCTACACATATCTAGCTTTAGCTTTGTTAAACAATGGACTACGTATACGCGAAAACAATCATCTACCGAGCGCGCGCGCGCGCGCTTTCTCAGAAGTGTGTGATCGAGTGTCGTGAATGTAGTTCATATAATTGCATCGAAAGAACTTATAATTCGCCAACACATTATGACATTAGTATTAAGTATGATAGTAACATCAACCTACTCAGCAGCCAGTCCAATCCTTCCCTAGGGGCTGCGTACGCTGAAAGCCGCACGTAACCGGCAACAGTGATCTAATGAAACACTCTATCTCGGCGTTTTCAGCTTCTGATTCATGTGTCGAATGTGCAAATCTAGGCCATGCTTGAGTCAGGTATGATCGAACTGCATTTGGACGTTTATTAGATTCTTCGTAATTGAATATCGACGTTCATCACAGCGATCGTGGCGCACGGAGTACGCTCTAAGAGCCTAACGGTCGGTTCAGCTAGGATGAACTACTGCGGCTGTATCGTACGCGGACACATAAACAAAAAGGACCGAAAATATGTTCAAACGGCTGACGAAAACTAAGTGTTCAGTGATTCTCGAATAGGCAGCGCACAAAGGCAACGAACACGTACACAAAAAAAGACGCAAACACAGCGCTTGTGTTTGCGTCTTTTTTTGTGTACGTGTTCGTTGCCTTTGTGCGCTGCCTATTCGGAATCATGGCTCACCAACTAGCCATCAGTACATTTTAAGTAAGTGTTCAGTGTGCAGGTCAGGATGCACCTGTCTTTACATAGTAGGACTAACTGCTTATCGAGTTAGTGCGGTTGCTGCAACACATCTGTGGTTACGCTAATATTTTTTGCGGCATACCGTGCCAGATAGACGTTATGATCCTATGCAGCACATGACAAACAAATTAACTACCATCTCATAGGTTCTCGCGAGCACGAAGAGACTGAAAACTGCGTTTCTAAACGAGAAAAATGAAAATAACTGGCTGCCGAAGTAGTTACAACATCAAGAAAAAAGAAACTACCTCCCGTCTTTCAGGTGTGGTACAGCGGTAACGTGTCAGATTCAGGATGCACGGTGCGTCCAGGTGGTGGGTTCGGCTCGCTCGTTTTCTCACTTTTCAGGTTTTTTTGTCGCAATGCTCGCGTTTCAGCCCTAATTACGATCTGGGTATGACCGCAGTTTTAAAAAACTACTTAAAAGCCCGATTTCAGCCCTTAACGGGTGGCGCAGTGTGTAGTGCGCCAGCGTCTAGTGTGCGCGTGCAGCATGCCAGCGTCCCAGTACCCAGCGCCACACTGGTCCAATCAACAGGTATGGCACTGGGACAGTGCCACTGAGTTTTCCAATAGGGTCGGGCATCAAAGATCAATGTTTTCATTAAGATGAAACACTTGCCCGAGTAGATGCTTTAGTGTATCTTCCGTGAGTTGCAGGGCGCCCACGCTGAAAAGACAATAGCAAGAAAACTGAGAATGCAAAAATAGATGTAAATGTGCGCAGTCAACTAAACGTTTGATCTAACCAAAAGAAGCCATGAAGAAATAGTATTGGCTTTACAGTTAACAATATTCCTCAAACGCCACCACCAATAGCTAAGTTAAATATACCTGCACACTGCAAGTCCCAGAATGGCTTGCAGTTCAAGTGCAAACAATGGAAATACTGCGTGCCTTTTGTGACATTTACTGCGATTTGAATCGTGAAAAATGTGACGAGCCGTGCCTGAGTGGCGTGGTATTCTACTTCTCTGTTATGACATCCGCATTGCTTGAATTGGTTAGTATTGCTTCCTTTATTGGAAATTTTATATGAAATTCATTTTTGTCGCAATATTAGTTCTAGTAATTGCTCTTAAGTGCATCTCTTGCTTCAAACAACAAATAGGCAATTGTGACATCGATATGTATTTGTATTTGTTTATAGTGGTGCCCCTATTAGAGAATATGATTCAATTGTTTTCCAAGTGTAGCTAAGTAATTTTTAGAATAGCATGTAATATCACACATTTAGCATTGAACAGTCACTAGAATTGCGATTAGCGTAGCCTTTGAAATGGCGATACCTTGTGTTTTTGGTATAACTTGTAGTAGTGGACAATAAGAAAGAATACAGTGGACGCTTAAGCACTAAAAGGGCCAATTCAGTAGTCTAAAGTAACTTGGAAGCTGTTTCTGTTGGTACTTCTAAAGCGCTTTGGCAGCCTCCGAAGCGATTAATTATCTGATGTTGAGCACATGACATAGAACAGAAACAGGATTTAAAATCATGGCTGATCACGCATACTGCAACTAATTCCGAAGTGCCTGTCTACATAATATCTCACACATTTTTCGGCAGATGCTTCGTTATGTTCTTCATCTGAGCCGCACATTGTTTGCAACTT
This sequence comes from Rhipicephalus sanguineus, assembly GCF_013339695.2. NCBI lineage: Eukaryota > Metazoa > Arthropoda > Arachnida > Ixodida > Ixodidae > Rhipicephalus > Rhipicephalus sanguineus. The sequence continues at coordinate 115,788,983 of NC_051186.1, read as the reverse complement.
ATTGCCGCAGTATCCGTTTCGCGGCATACGTCCTGTCTTCTTGCCGCGTGCCCTTGGCGTTTCGGGTATAGTCTTATTTGTTGATTGCGGCCCGTGTGTTACCTTCTTCATTATTCGCGAACTGTGGTGAGCCATGAATTTTGCCCAATTTGTGTGGTATTCACAGGAAGCTCTGATCATGTAGCTTCATTATCAAAGAGGGATGAACTCTTAGTGAAGGCAGTTTTGCTAAGTAGAACGTAAACGGGGTGCGCAGAACGACAGAAATGGAACAGTGCTACTAAGAACGTCTGGATCGTTGCAGCGGCCTATTTTCTATTCCGTCATGAAAAAGGGACAAAACATGTAAAAACAAGACCAGTGAATGCTAGGAATCATATTTGCGCAGGATGACCGGAAGGTGCGGACACCGTCCGTGACGTGCACAGTGCGCATGGCCAATTGTTGTACTTCACCTGTTCTTGCAATGTGTACAGCACGAGCTACCACAGATTTGCCACTACGCCATTTTTTCATTCATTTTACTCGAACGCTCCCAGCACGATCTGATTCTTGACATCTACATTTTCCCAAAGCAATCGGCTGAAATAAACTGCTCCGAACGGGTTGCACCGTAGGATCTGCAATTTTCTGCCGACGCCACGAGTTTTTCGCCACACTGCTCATGTTCTGCTGAGTTCCCTTACGTGTCGCCGCAAGTATCGACAAGTGTACTTCTGAGGCATGGCCTCCTGGGCCAGATGGCAAGTACATCGTACCGTTCACAGACGTAGTTTCGATTTCGGTTATGGTATTTTGCCAAGACCAAACACAAATTATCCAGAATCGGGATTGCGTACCAATAGTTCATTTATATTTTCTGCAGACGTGCCTCTCCTCACCAAGGCGATGCGGCCGGAAATCACGTGTGTAGAAACCCGTGATGAACAATACGGCATCTCTTGTTTGGACTCTCAGTACCTCCACAGTACTAGTGGACCTCTGCCGCCTGCTACTTCGATCTCGTCGCCCACTGACCTCATTTCTAAGTTATTGCTGCTGATCGTTCTCCAGAACAAACCACAGCCCTTCGTCACCTTCCGTTATCTTATCGGGATATCTGCGATTTGGACGAGCGCTCTTTCGGATATAGTCTGCTGTCGCGCATAGCATCAACACAGATGACGCGAGACCCATTCGTAGGGGACCATATGAAGTCTTTTCTATGGAAAGGAGCATCATGCAAAAAGAGGGTGGCAATATGATGGCGATAGACATCATTGCAGCTGTCAATCGGCCCGTGGGAATCCTCAGTTATCTTAGCGAAGAAAACGGACACCTCGTGGCGCTTCTGCGTTGAGTATTGTCACTTTAACAAAATAGCAGTGGCGCATATATCTGCACTCCCTCACATAGATGATGATGAGACAAATTCCTTCGTGAGAGAGCTCAATTGCTTTAATGCGGTAGAAAACGCATCCTTCAGCTCCGGGTATACAGGCAAGGCCGGCCGCCTCTCAAACCTCTGCACAACTCATGAACGCAGCAACTTCTTCCTCGGAAATTGCAACAACCTGCCCCTCGCGCAGCAAAATCCGTGCAAGTTTGCGAAATTACAAAGGTTAGAACAACTTGGTAGACCATTGAATATGTCATCCACCTCCAAGTCTGATGGTTCATGATCTATTATTGCATCGCGACCAACATGGACTATGGTCACTGTGGCAAGCATCGGCAGTTGAAGGCTGCCTTCAAGAAGTTCGATGTCTCTAGTGTTCACTTGTCTGTTTGGCTTTTGCTCCCGGTACAAGCCCAGTTCATCACTGCGTTGTTATGTGCACCGTTTCCAAAGATGAGCTAGATTGCCCTCTATCTACTTGCACAATTGTTTCAGTTATTCTGTTGACAACGAGAGCAGTTCTCTCTGATTCACCTGGGGTTTAGGATGGCCTAAACTTTCGTTAGAAGCGCGTAAAATTCGTGGTTCATAAGGCAATTCCATTGAACAGTTTTCTTGCAGGCTAGCTTGATGGATCTCGCTGGACGCTCAGCCACGGTGCTTGGTCGACGATAGACATTCATTCGATCTTGGTGTTTGCATAGTGTTAGCGACCTCTTCAGGCCGTGCGCTTTTACAGATGTTGGGCAGCTCTTGCTTCATTTGAACATGAGTCGGAACATGTGCCAGCAGGAAATCCTCTTCGAGACGAAAAGCGGCGATAGGCGTTTAGAAGGCTGGAGGCAGATATATGCTCAATCAGCTGAATGCGAATAGCTCTCATGACTGCGCAAGTGAAGAGCTCAATGTAACCTTTCTTAACTGATCGTCCGGCCATATGAATAGCGGTACGCCGAAGTGAATGCTCAGAACTCGAAATGGATCAGCTGCGCATTTACTGAGTCGAGTAGTAAGAAGGGGCTTGCCGCTGCAATGGTTTACTCTAGTGATGACGAGACACTGCGCGTTTTTGGTTGCTTTCTTGAATAGTTGTCATCCTTATACGATCAAAAAACACCAGGCCTGCACGGAAGCACAGCACAGTCACAGCAAAAGCTGGAAGAGCGAAATTTCTGAACTATAATGTCGCTACTATAACTATAATGTCGCTACTAATAAAACTACTCTTGCAACGTACCCACTACGCCCCAAAACATAATTTTTATAAACTTGGGAAGCACCCACCACAAAATTATTTATCATTCTGCGGAGAAGCCAGCTACCATCTGTAAGGGATTATGTGCACTTTCTTGATGCAATGTTGATGACCATGGAGAATTTTATCTGAGCTCTTTGAAATGGGTTGGAAGCTTTAAACAACCCACTAGTTGCGTAACTGGCATTGTGTGACGCCCGGTCGTTATTTATTCTCCCAACATGCTTTATTACATACGTGCACTTGAGAAAGAGAAATTAACTTCATTGCGACCCTGAGAAAATGGATCATGGGAGCCTTACGTGCTTCCTTGGCAACCAATAGAAGTGTACTGGCCAGGAACCCACTACGCTCTAAATCATAATTTTTGTGAAGTGGGGGAGATGCCAGTATACAATTTTTCGTCAATCTGCGGAGAACCGTGGAGTGAAGTTCGTGTGCCCGTTTCTCCGGTATGAACCGAAAAAGCCGGCTCTCTTATGTCGCTGATGAGAGGAGACTTAGACTTGGTAAAATGCAGTTCGTTTATTCCGATGCGCACTCGGTGCGTTCCGAAATCTGTCTCACTCGGACCCTCCCTTCAGGTCTCTTAAAACACTGCTGCACAGGGTCTTCACAAGTTCATGCACGGAACTCTCGAGCGGAGGTCACGTTACCACGGTTCGAGCACGGCGAGCACTTGAAATCGTAAATCTGAGCTCCGAGCTCGTTGAGCAGACGCTCGCTGCCGTCGCTGTCCGAGTCCCCCACAATGGCTTGCGCCCACCGCACGGTCGTACGAGGCGCTGACGGAGATGTTCCGGCCAGCACCACCACGCGTTTCCGAAGGCGCGCTTCCAGAAAAACGCCGCCGAAGCCAGCTGATATACGTCCCGACCCCCGGCATTAGCCCGCTGCTCGGTTTTGTTTATACGAGTCGCAGGCGCCGCATTAGTCCGTCCGACACGTGGTAACCGCTAAACGCCTGTGAGGCATTGTGTGCACTATGTTGATGCTGTGGATTATGACTACGAATAATTATGGCAGAACCCTTTTTAATGGGTTGGAAGCATTCAACAACCCCTTCGTTGCGGCATTCGAATTGTGTGACCCCTGGTTACAGAATCCTCGTTCTGTGACGCCTGGTTGTTATTTTACTCTTCCACCACACTACATCACATATGTTGATGAGGTCCCTTCCCGATATGAAGCTTGAATAGGGTCTTTTCGCAAAGCAGTTTCAAGCACCGGTATGGCTCTGAGGTTGAAAATGGGCTCCGACGATGACGGCCCGCCTTCGAACCTCGCCCCATCCAAGATATTTTTTTTTTATTTTTTTCGTTCTTTTTTCTTATTTGGCGCCATTGCGGTTACGGACACCGGCGGCGGCGGCGCCAGCGGACAACTACGGCGCCATAAACGGCCTTCGTTGTGATCTCATAACAGCTTTCGCTGTAAAACTCTTCCTGTAACTTTTAATAATAGGTCCTTCATTTTTCATCAAGCATAAGATGAGGGAGGCAGGGCGAAAAAGCTGACGAGCAGCTTGACTAGCTCCGGCCCCCCAACTTGACAACACTTGTCACGGGAAACACTTGACAAGTGTTTCCCGCACAACAGCCTGCGAGAGTTTGCCAAGGTGCTGTGAAACTAGGGATTCATTGTAACGACGGTTTTCCAGAAGAATGACTTGGTGACTCGTGGAATAAGTTTTCTGACTGAAGTGCAGACACTCTGTCACGTGCAAAGTTCCCGTGTCGTCTTTGGAAATCCAGGTATGGAGCAGAGCTCAAGTCACGGATGTCTGCTCACGGCTTCGAATTGCCCTTATCTCTTTTAAAATGACTTCTGCTTGGACTCTTCTGCTTCACCAGTACACCTCGCTGCTAGATTGCGTGCGATGTTAGAAATTCTGTTGCGCTACTCTCATGATTTAGCTTGCTCACGAATCACAACACCCAGAGAGCAGCCCGGTGTAAATTAGATATGAAATAAGCGACATGAATAATCAGTAGCCCCAGCCGGTATGATGTCTTCATTGGTTCGTGATTTTCAATGTGGTGAGGTTATCTGTACTCTTTGATCGATACCTCAGAAGCTATTGCAACTTCCTCAGCCCAGAGTTCGGCGCCTTTGAGCACACACGATGGTTCACGCCTCCACAATTTTGAAGGTGCGAGCTGGTCAGCATGCGCTCCTTTGGTGGTCGTGTATGTAATTTCCCCTTTCCTGGGCAATATTCGTGATAGCTTGAATCTGGTCCACTCAATAGCGTACAAATATCCTCCAGTAATGTCTCTTACCTATTATTCAATGAAGCGCTATAATGCAGTCTATCGATAGGGGGACGCTGTTGAAGGAATAGAGAATGGACCGCTTGTAGTGCGCGAATAGTTTTGATGCCATGAAGCAAGCAAGAAGGTACAACCTGCCCAGAGTTAATAATTGGATTGGGCCTATTCGAGCCTTGAAAAACATCGTAGTGAATACAATCCTTCTTCATTATCGAAGGTGCATTGCTAAGCGAATGCGCCGTAAGCAGATGAGATTGCGTCAACAAACAGATGAAGCGTACTTTCCTTCACAGCTGGTAACAAACCACGTTGGTAAAAGTGGGGTGGCTCCATTCCGGAAAAAATAGACGGCTCATCACACCACCATTTCCGTTCATTAGAATAAGTGAGAAAGAAGACCACATGCGCTCAAAGCAAACTCTGGCCCTGATAGCAAACTGGATTAAGAATCCCAGTGGCTCGTTGATTATTGCTGTTGCTTGCAGTATAAAGAGTTTGGCGTTAATTCTGAGCTTCACGAAGCTGAGGATGGGTCCTGGAGAAAATGACAGGTTTTCGGTAGCGGGCACCAGACCAACCGAGGTATAAAGAAGTACGAACTGTCGCTTATAGGGAAAGCTGTTATGAGACCAACACAGCTTTTTTGGCGTCGTAGTTGTCCGCCGCCGCTTCCGCCGCCGATGCCCGCAGCCGCTATCGCGCGAAATAAGAGAACAAAAAACTATCCATGATGGGACGGGGTTCTAACCAGCGCCCTCTGCGTGGCATCCCAGTATTCTACCACGGCGATCCCGATGCTTGCAACTCCTTTAAAAAAAAGATACTATACATGCTTCATATCGGGAAGGAAACACATTACCGTATGTAATATGTATTCCTAAATGAGTCCCATCCCTAAATGATTCAACATTAACGTATCTAATTAGGGTAGTCTCTACAGGAGTCTCTTCACGTTGGAGAGTTATCGCGGTGATATGTTTCACTTAATTGCGCCTCGCGCCGTGCTAGCTTACCAGAAGTATTGCGATACCAATTTCGAGGAAGGGGAGTGGACGCTCGTCAATGGCAGCCGAATTTTCATGGAAGTCAAATGACCAGTACACGAACATTCGTGTGCTTACATTTTGATTAGGAAACTAGATTGCTTTCCCTTGAGCGCATACTCTGTGGATCTCAAATACTCTGTCAGCAAGAATCTCAAACACTCTGTCTCCAAGCAGCGGTTCCTCGCTCCCTTCGGCTGATCCTCGTAGTCATGAGCACTGCAAATCTGGCACAGCGTCTTTACCTGCACTACCCTTCCTCTTATATGCTATTTTGCGTGCGGCTTGGCAACATCGCTCCCCCTTGCCGTGCGGTTCCCGCAAGGCAATAAAAGAAAATTATAAATAACAGAGCACAAAAACAAAAACTTTTTCACCATCAAATCAATATCAAAAAAAGGGGGAAGAGCTGTAAGGAGAGGAAATTATATTGGATTGAGAAAAAAAATTGAACGAAAGCAAATGCTCCCTCTGACTTCAAACACTCTCTTCAAGAAAACGAAAGTATTATTATTTCAAATGGTTGTCTCTGCTCAGGAGCATTCAAACTGCAATTCGCCAAATGAATTTGGAAACAAAACAAAAAAAAAACAAAAAAAGGAAGTGAGCAACAAATGAATGTAGAAGAAAAAAAAGAAGCACAAAAAAGAAAGAAAAATAGAAGTGAAAAAAGAAAAGAGAAAAGAAAAAGGACTGCGTTACAAAAAAAACAAAAAAGAGGAAAAGATAAAACAAAACAAAACAAGTGAAAAGAAAACAAAAGAAAAAAAAACAAAAAAATCATCGAGAGAGAAAAAACAAAAAACAAACAAACAAAAAAACAAACACAGACTGATGCAAAAGAAAAAAGAAGAAATAAAATAAAAGAAAAAGGCAAAACTGTGAAAATAGAAGTATATACAAAATATATATACATACTATGTTTACTCACGAATGCCAACCTCTAACTATCGAGGACCATCTGTCACACTTCAAAATTCTCTTTGTCACAATTAAAACCATGAAATTACATATCTAAAATTCATGAAGAAAGGTTAACCACACTAACAAGTCACCACAGAACATGTAAGCGCCGCACCATGCTCTCACACTTTCAACCACTAGATATCAGTAATGTAATATAAAAATGAAAAACAAGAATTCACGAATAATTCAACTTAGATATATTCTCCGCATCTACTACTAACACGTAATCCAAGTCACATTCTACCGTGCTGGGGGGTGGGGTGGGGGTGGTCAGTAATCAAAATTTCATTATTTTGCAGAGGACTTAATCAGTATGTGAAGTTAAACCAAAAATCAACAGCCTGCCCCCAAGGAAACAAGACAAGGAAGATTCCGCGAAGACAAGACTGAAGAGCTACCACTTCCAAGATTCAGCACCGAAGATTAAACTCTGACACATGTTAGCAGCAAGAAAACAATGCAAACGTGAACAGTAGTTTTTTTTTTTTTTGCCCGCTATTCTGGGTTGGAGTCCCGTTCTCCTTCCCCTTCAAAATTTAACTTGGCTCTGCCCTGTTAATTTTTCTTTTCTCGTTGGCATTGCCTGCTATATTATTATGGTGCGGGCCGAGGTTTTATTTTTTTTTTCATACCTCACAATAAAGAAAAAAAGTCCCCGTAGAGACAAGTACTACTTTGCAAAAAATTCGTTTCCCATATTCTTTAGCAATGCCCGGTTACCACGACACACCTTCACATCCTTAACATCGAAACGCCACGTTCTCCCGGCACCTCTGCAGACACTAACTGCAGCTTTTGGGTTTTCTGTACCTAACCGGCAGTCGTTTTATTTATGTCCAAGAGCAACCACCGCTGCACCAGGGTGCCCTTCACGTTGAACTCTGAGCATGTGTTATTTTTTATTGTAAATAAACGTCTGCTCATGGTTAGTTTTCACATTTGTTAAAACGAGCTCCTATTGTTTAAAAGTAATAATGCTAGGCAAACCAAGACTTCTCGGATACACCCAAAGGGGACGCTTGTGCATGTACCCAATACATACCTAGCTGAACAACTGCGTCAGCTTACTGATGAGTTCTAAAAAGCGGGTGATATTCCAAGGTACGGTTGTCTTAATTTGTTGCAGAGAATATGCAATCCCAACCACATACGTTATTGTAAGTGCACGTATGTCAATCCTGGGGATCCACATTCTTTCATTACGGTGTGACTGATAAGCATATTGTACCTATCGCACAATTAGGTTCGCGCTTGCATCGCACTGTAGCGTAATCACTACGAGCTAAGCATTGAACTATTGATGTCTCGTCAATTAAGCCTGAACATGCCGGTGGCCTCATTATGAATTTGATCACACGCAGTGGCTATTATCGGCAAAGATAATGCGCAGACATGATATATGTGGCAGGAATGGATAGCTTTAATTCGATCAAAAATATTTGTCTTCCATATCCCTAAATCGGGAGTAATTTTCACTCTATATATTTAAATGTCATTCGTTTAGTGCGTTTCAATAATGATAGATTCACACTTACTGGTCTCCTAGGACACGTAGTCTCTTCCACTAAAATTGCCAGCAATAACACGAGTGAAGTACAAGAAGGAAACGGCCAACATGTTTCTGCCCATACCGAGGTCGAAAAGTGCTGCTAAGGGAGGCGTATAAAGATATCGTTATGGGACTTGCTATATAAAATTACCAAGCACTACCAAAGAATTTTATTGGCGCATGAGCGCTAGCCTTGATGATGGCCGACGACGAACGCTTATGACGTAAAGCATGATGACAGATGTTTTCTGACTGGTACTTTGATTTCTCTTGCTGTCTGCGAGTAAACTTGCTCAAAATATTCTGAGCATGCAATCAATCTAATGAAATTACGCACGTCCTATCCATGAATTGCGTTCTTATAAATTCCATTGCCTTGCAAGTGGAAATGCCTGGAGATAACCTGACTCAGCATGAAATGTCGCACATAGTTTTGCGCAATCACGCGCAATCATTTCGTACAAGGCTTAATAAACCAGGCATCCGAAGACATTTTTATAAAGCAGAACCGATCGCACGTCTTATCTACTATTAAATAGTAGATTGCCTTTACAAGATGTGAAATAAAAGCGAAAAATTCTGTACAGACTTTAATCACTTCGTCGTTGTTAACTTCTTACTCGGGCAGTTAGGCGTTTCCTGGCTTTTAATTGGAGACCTTTATATCAAACCAACTATGTTATAGGAATAAAAGATTTGGCCCAAATAAAGGTTAGAAGATACCAATGGAAAGACAGTGTTACACATTGGTTGCATGAACAGCCATCATGGTATCAGATAGGCTAGCCGAAGTATCGATAGAAAGACGTATCCTTGCCGAAGTCACCTTGCAATCCTTGTCATGTATTATTTTAATGGGGTAGGCAGTGGACGTTACTCCAACGCTGTCTCGCTTCAGCTTGAATAGAAGATATTCAAAATGCCATGTGCCAGGCAATTTCGTGGCTGTGAGGAGCGTAACATAGAATTAGGTGTTCTGCTGATCTAAGAGAGCGACTAAACGTTAACTGGGACTGCGGGCTTACTTCAGAAAGTCAGAGATCAATAAACAGTTGTTTAGGACACTACTGACAAAGGGGCCACGGATAAGAAAACCCCGCAATGAAAACACTGGGAAAAGTGCAATGGTTTGCTCAATACAGTGAGCTTAGTAATGGGTAAAGCGGTCTACTTGCTTCCTGGCCGTAGGCAGTTTCTCCCTTCTGTCAGCACGGAAACAGAGGACTTGCTTAAGCACACAAATCAATTTCATTTTTAAAACAAAACACACTAGGGCTGCAACTCATTGATCTTGCAGTAAGTCAGATTCACTTGTTCTCGAAGTCACCAAACTGTTTCTCATGCACTCTCGATCGCCGTGAAACACGCTTAGCTTCTGCACATGCATTTTATTCGGCTTTCAGCCCGTTATAGTTCAGCTTAGTCGGGCCAAACTGAAATCAGGCTCGTAAAATTTCCACTCCGCCTGAGTCACATTCCTTGATGTCAGACATCAGGGCAAGTAATGCAAGGTGAAGCCAAGTAAAGCGCGTGCTCTTCGCTGGCAGGAGCTGCACGCGCCGTTCGCGATGACCGTGTCGATAGAGATAATAAACAAGGCCAGACTTACCGATCTTCAGAAACTCGGCCAGCGCCGTGGTCTGCGCCGTGGCCTGCGCCTACATTGCGGCATGGTAAGATATAGCCATGTTTGACTTGTGTGAACAGTTAGCGGTATAACTACACAACATACGCTCGCGTTACTTCTACAACAGGGCTCCTATTAGGAAAATACAGGATCATTGCACTGCCTTCATAGTAAAATCAGTACGTTTATAGCATCGGATCAGCACTGGAGAATTGTGCATGATGGAGAATTGTGCATTCGCTTGCACTGGAGAATTGCACTGGAGAATTGTGCATTCGCTTGCACTGGAGAATTGCACTGGAGAATTGTGCATTCGCTTGAACTTTACCGTTGTAGTTAGGAAAAACCTTGGTCCCGATGACGCGGGCGCAGTCTAGCCGCTTTCCCGTCTCCTTCACCGTTTTCTGTGTTCCTTTGTTTTGGGCTGGGTATATTTCCTTGCTGCTTCTCTGACATAGCGCTATGGCGCACTGGTGAGCGCTGAAAGGTAAAGCCCTTCCAAATTATTCAGTAGCGCCAGCAGCGTCCCTTCCGCTCTGCTTCATCTCCCAGCAGATGCCGCAGCGCCTCTACAATGTCCACCAGGAAAATACGGATCTTTCCCGTTGTAGCGAAAACAGTTGCTTCGTGCTGTTCTCTCGGTTTTAAAACAAAATTATTTTATGCCGGGGTCCACCAAGACCTCAGTGACGTATTTCCGTCAGGGAAATGACGTTGAAAAATGTACACGATCAGATGACAAAGAAAAAAAGATCCGTCAACGGGCATCGAACCCACGACGCCTCGGTCGGCAAGAACAGATGCCAGGTACGCTATCCACTGCGCCGCAGTCAGACTCCAGACGCTTTACAAACACGCCTTTTATATCTCATACTGTCCTCTCACAGTACTCTAGGTCGGCGTGGTGTTCTTGCCCTCTAATAGCGGTAAAGTAAAGAAATTCATCATTACTGTGGCCTCCGCGATTAGCACCTGCTGTGCTTGTTGCTACACGTCGTTCCATTCGGCGCATTTTCAAAAGAATCGCAATTTTGTCAATGCCTTAACACACCGTGCGGTGGCGATCTTAGCCTAAGCGTCGTAAAAGCGTCGGTCTCGAAAGTACCATCACCCTAATCCAAATCAAAAATACCTCTGCGGCGCGCGCCTGCCTCACCTGGCTGTAGCGCCGCGTTCCCCTCTTACGCTCGCCGCAAGAAAAAATTGCGGCCGGGCTACAGGGGTGGCGAACGCGCTTTTCGCTTCGCTCTTGTCTGTCCGTGGTGTTCAATCACACTTTAACCTGCCGCGTAACGGCGTCCAAGTTCTGCGTCCAATATGCAACACTCTTCTGGCTATCACACCTCGTTCTCTGATTATGCTTTCACCGTTAACTACTACAGCTACCACAATAGTTTGTTTAATTATTGAACGTGTGCGTTATTCGTCGGGATGGAGATGAACCACTAACATCAAAGTAGGTGCACGGACGTTAAACGGTGCTATAAACTGCTAGACAACAGAGCGTGGACCGTCGATCAAGTGACAAGCAGTCAAGCGCGTCGGCTTTTATACAGCGCTATCGAACATTCCAGCATTATCGCTGGCGGCGGCGTTATCTTTAGACAAAGCTGGAACATTCGCGTGCGGGGCGTAATCTTAACAAAACGATCTACTGCAGTCGCGAAGCTTCTCGAACACTGTTTCGCGGACAGCGTCGAGCGTTGATAACCGACCCTGGCGGTCAAACCCGAATACATCAAACAAGACAAGAAGTGGGCGTGGCAACATACATTGCGCAAACTCTCTCATATAAATATATAACAAACATTCGACTACTTCTGTAAGGACGCGTTTTACTTTCGTGTTATTCCGATTCCTATGACGGAGGGATCAACCATGTTTTTTTGTCATCACTTACACAGCAGAGCGACATCTTGCAGCATGCTAAAGCGCCTGATATATTGGCACAGTCGCAATAGAATACACGCCATGCGTCGATTAAGTGAATGACCTGAAAGCGGACAATCAAGTTGGCACATGCACGACTTTATATAAACCCACTCTTGAAACCTTGTGATTTCTTAGCGCCACCGAGTTCATAGTGGTCCTGTCATTAGGAGTGAGGGCTTTCGGGCACATACTGATTACGTACCGTACACTTTCGGCCACCACGAAAACACGCCACTTGGTACTGTACACATCACATTGTCGTATTTGTGGTTATTTTTCGAATTCCTTATTTCTCACGAAACGACTACCAGCATATGCCCGACCCCGCCGCTTAGCACCTGACCACCTGAAATTTGCAAAACAGGAATTCACTCACATGCTTGAGTTGGGTTACGGTCGTCCTTCCGCTAACCCTTGGGCGTCTGCTTTACACATGGTTCCAAAGAAGACATGTCATTGGAGGCCATGCGGAGATTACCGCGCGTTAAATAAAGTGACGATTCCCGACTGGTATCCCATTCGCCACATTCACAACTTCACCGCTTCGCTTCATGGTTGCTGCATATTCAGCAAAGCGGATGTAGTTAAAGCTTACCAACAGATTGCTGAGGAGCCATCGGACATTCTTAAAACCGCAGTCATCCCATCTTTCGGCATGTTGGAACACGCATGCTTGCCGTTTAGCCTCCGAAATGCTGCTCACGCTTTTCAGATTTGTTGAGCAAGTACTACATGGGCTGACTTCTTGTTTGCTCTCTTTAGACGACATCCTCGTATTCAGACGATCTGCAGCGGAAGACGAATCGGACCTCCGTAAGTCCTTCGAACGTCTCTGTCAATACGGCCTCGTTATAAATGTCTGGAAGAGCGAGTTTGGCGTCAATTCCCCCTATTTCCTCGCGCATCGAGTTGATCAACGTGGCATTCAGCCCGTATCACTCCGCGTTGAAGTCATTAAAGATTACCCACAACCGTCGACCACAAAGAAATCGGCAATTCCTGTGCCTCATCAATTACTACCGCCGTTTCATTCCAACTGTGCTTCCATATTGCAGCCGCTGCACTGTCTGCTTTCTGGAAAACCCAAAGCCAACACGTCTAACTATGAACAAATGCTGCCGAAAGTGCTTTTTCCACTGCCAAAAATTCTTTCGCTTCCACCACTGTTCATGCGCACCCGAAACCAGAGGCGCCAATTTCCATCATTATGGACGCGTCCGCCATAGCTGTTGGTGCTGTTCTTCAACAGCTGGTTGACATAGCTTGGCAGACCATATCATTATTCTCGAGAAAGATGACAGTGCAAGGCACTCGCTATAGCACTTTCTTACGCGCACTCCTGGCAATCTACCTCGCAGTCCGCAACTTCCGTCACACCCTCGAAGGTCACCAGTTCTATATTCTCACCGAGCACAAGCCACTGATTTAAGCTATAACTTCCAACAGTTGCTCTCACACGCCACGCGAAATTCGCCAGCTCGCTCATATTGCCGAGTTCACTACCGACATTAGACTTATCAGCGGTTCCAAGAATCCCGTTGCTGACACCCTGTCATGGATTCACACCAAGACAACCCAAGCACCATGTTCCGGCATCGATTTCATGCGCCTAGCTACTGCTCAGCGCACAGACCCCGAACTTCTGACCATCCGAACTGCAAATAACTCTCTGAGATTCCAAGAGGTCTTACAATTTGGCTCTGACTATACCGTCAATTGCGACGTGTCTGCAGGTGGGCCTCAACCGTACGTCCCACAACAATTCCGACGACAACTTTTGGACGCTCTACACTCTTTATCACGCCCAGGAGTGCGACCTACACAACGTCTCGTCACCTCCCGCTACCTATGGCCCCGTATGAATGCTGATGTCCGTTGCTGGGCGTGGTCGTGTACCCGGTGCCAGCGTGCCAAGGTTAACAGACACACCATGAGCGCGTCGTCGTGTCACTTTCCACCATCGGACGTTTCTTTTGGCCATGTTCACGTTGACATTGTGCGTCCGCTACCTCCTTCCACGAACCAACGTTACACACTCATTTGTGCCGACCGATTTACTCGTTGGCCGGAAGCAACGCCGCTAAACAACGTCGCTGCAGAATCTGTGTACACCTCGATCGCTCGTTATGGCGTGCCACACACCATAACGACAGACGGAGGGAAACAATTCGAGCCATCCCTGTTTCAGGCTTTCTGCCGCTTCTAGGCGTACCACACATGAGAAATACAGCTCACAACCCCAGTTCGAACGGCATGGTGGAACGCTTCCACCGTTACCTGAAGGCATCAGTGCGTGCGCAAGACTCAACGATTTCATGGACAGAGCGCCTGCCTCTGGTTCCACTAGGTATTCGCTCTGGGCTGATAGAAGACACACAGTGCTCATCCACAGAGCTGGTTTTTGGCAAGGCACTTCGCGTACACGGCGAATTATTTGCCGCGGAACCGACATTAGCTGAACTACACTTACCTGCGAACTGCTATCGCTACTGTTGTACCACCACCGTTGCGTCATCGTTACAAGACCGTTTATATGAGCCCATCATTACTTCATGCCAGCCATGTCTTCATACGTCACGATGCTACTCGAGCTCCACAAAAAAAACCTTACAATGGTCCTTTTAAAGTCCCCAAGCGAAGAGAGATCTCGATAGACCGTTTGAAGCCAGCTCACGTGGACGCTGGCAACGCTATCTCAAGCAACTAAACCGCTCGAGAGCAATGCCTTCATCGCTAGGCGGGAGCCATGTAGTGACCATCGTAGATGCGATAGCACTGCTGTGTACAGTGCTTCGCTCCGCAAAAAAAGACGAAGATACATATGAGCTCGGATGTTATGGCTGCTAAATCAGCTTAGTTACAAGCAAATAAGTGTTTGCTTGCTTCGAGCCTTTTGTTCCCACAAGTGTATTGCAGCGGCTGGAGCGAAGAGGCGGAAGAACTGAACAAGTCTCCAATGAGCCGCTGAGGTGCGCCGTAGAAGAACTCGGTAGCTAAACAGCCAAGGTCACTATGAAGCACGGCACGCACACACAGAAGCACCGTGGGAATGTTGACAACCAAGTGATCTCTATTCATGCGCGCATTTTGGGCAGCCTTGAGTTGGCAATGGAGCCACTCAACAATACAACTGGCACATAGATAACATGCATTGGTAGGGCAGTGGTTAGTGTCAAGCAAATGGTTGAGGGAAGAGAAGGGCGTACATATAAATTGCCAGCCCCGATCGGTTGTGAGAATTTCGGGGCAGCCGAGTCGGCACACCCATGTGGACATATAGGCCTTGGTGACCGTTCATGCACTGATGTCCGGGTTGGGCAGAGGTTCGGGCCAACGGGTCGAGTGGTCCATCATTTCCAGGATGGACTGGCAGTCATGGGAGGGATGAGGTGGTCCGACCGAATGATTGTCAAAACGACAGCCAGAGTGGCAAGAATGGTTGCATTGGAGTCTTTGTGTGGCGGTTCACTTTGGCAGTCTGGCAAGCAAGGCACGAGCGAACGTCAATGATCGTTCTTGGCTAGACATACCACAAAGAAGGCGTTGCGTGGTTTGAATGATGGGGAGGCAGATGCCGTGAAGCGATTCAAATACTGCCCGACAAAAGGCAGCCGGATGAACGGACAAGGTATAGCCGCTGACAATTCACACCACAGTGACCTTGACACGAACGGGTGAGGAACAACTGGCACACGGAGAAAACGGGGGTGGTCACAGAGCGCTTGTAGCTCATGGTCTTCCATTTGCACCTTAGGGAGGCATTGCTCATCGATGGCAGATGAAATGTCGAGTGATGTGATGCGTGATAGTGCTTCAGCTGCCTCATTGCCGGTGTCCGTGATGTGCGGGATATCGGCTGTGAATTCCGATATGCAGGCCAGTTGCCGAAGTTCACCGCGAATTTCAGAATATGTACCTCCTGTTCAGTCCTCAATCAATGCTTCTTTTTCCTACTTGTGCTTCCGAGGGTTGTTCGGTTATTTCAGCGTTGAAAGCTACCGGAGCTGAGTTAGACAACGTTCACTCAAAACACATTAAACCTGTAACATCTTTTGTTGCCCCTATCTTAAGCCACATTTTTAACCGCTGTATCAAAAACCGTGTCTTCCCTGATCTATTAAAACTTACAAAAGGGGTGCCAGTATTTAAAACAAGATGATCCTCACAGCGTCTGCAATTACAGGCCTGTACCCGTCCTTCCCTGTCTAGATATAATTTTGGAAAAACTAATTGAAATAAGTCTGAGTATTTCAGCAAATTTAACATACTGTCTCCTTGTCAGTTTGGCTTTCGGGCTGCTCTTTTCACTGATACTGCAATGGCATGTTTCACTGATAAAATTTAAACATTACCTGGTGGTAACATCGTAGGAGCTATATTTGTTGACTTTTCTAAAGCATTTGACAATACTAACTATTTATTCCTTTTTCATAAACTGGAGTTCTATGGTGTAACTGGTCCTGCGCTGAAGCTATTATAGAGCTTTTTGCTTAATAGGTTGCAAGTACTCTCGGTCCATAACTTTACATCATGTCCTACCTCCATAACTTAGGCGACCCCAAGGTTCGATATAGGGCCCCTCATTATTAAATGCGAAGGATTTCGTAGCGAACCTCAGGTACTTCTATCTATCTATCTATCTATCTATCTATCTATCTATCTATCTATCTATCTATCTATCTATCTATCTATCTATCTATCTATCTATCTATCTATCTATCTATCTGTCTGTCTGTCTGTCTGTCTGTCTGTCTGTCTGTCTGTCTGTCTGTCTGTCTGTCTGTCTATCTATCTATCTATCTATCTATCTATCTATCTATCTATCTATCTATCTATCTATCTAGCCGCCTACGTCAGGGCCCTCTACCGGTCCTCGCTATAGGTTGTAATATACCAAACTTTGCATAGCATAGGATTAGTGTATGATGAACACAATTCACGGGTGATTACATGAATAACGCAAAATGCCTCTCGCATAGGTCATGAAACTCTTTCCCTCAGTCACGTGTGGCACTTACCGCATATCAGAGTACGTGTTATGCGGGTATGTACCACAGGTGATAACAGCCTCAACGCAGTAACCGTGAACGTACACATTGACGCGGAAGGAAAGTGATAATAATAGTAACTGTTGGGGTTTTACGTCCCAAAAGCACGAAATTATTATTAGAGACGCCATGGTGAAAGGCTACAGAAGTTTAAACCATCTGTTATTCCTTAACGTGCACTGTCATCGCATAGTACACGGGCCTCTAGCATTTTAGCCTTCATCAAAATATGACCGCCGCCGCCGGCATCGCACCCGCGACCTTCGGGTCAGCAGCCCAGCACCGTAACCACTACACCACAGCGGCGGACGCAAGGAAAGTTAGGGAGCTGAAGATAGAGCACCCCTGGAAGACGCTGGGCTACCATCCACTCGTCCACGGGTCCACAACATCGACCACGTGGATTACTCAAAAATCGGGGTCATTGCTTCCTACAATAACTCTGCCGAGAGGACCATGTACCTCATGATTACCGGTGACTTCAGCATTGATTTATCAAAACCCAACAACGCCTGGTTCTTAGATGGCTGAAAGACGACTTGGATGTGGACAGGGCATCACAAGACCTCGGTGCCACGTCCAATACAGACGGCACCAGAGCTTATTTCTTCGTGAAAGCATCCATGGTTTCAACCAGCTCTACTATACATCGCACTTCACTACACTTAGACAGTTCGTAGAGGCGATCACGAGCAGATCCGATAACAAGTCCTGTCCTGCTGCTGGTAGTCACTGATTACGGTGATGATGACCTTACTAAAGAACTGCTACAAACCCCTTCCACATATGCACACGGGCTCGTGAAACGTGCGTCGGTTTCTGTCATAACGGATAAGTATAAGCATAACAACTGTAACGCAACTCTAACTACAACTGTGAGTGTAACGTACGTGCAGTGGCCTGAGCGTGCCACTCAGCTGTGTATATATCTAAGGAAAATGAATGAAGTTAAGTTTAGATTAGCGCCTGTCCTGTGCATCTGCGTTCCTTCATTGACCTATTCGAATTCGCGCTATCCAGTATTGAAGAATATAAGCACTACATATCAGCTTACTGTATTTGGTGTTGGTCACACCTATCGTTAAGCAACTGTAAACAACTGGTTATATAATGCATGCGCTACTCTTCAAAATATATGTGTGCGTATACCATTTCACATTTCTCTAGCGTCATTCCTTAACGTTTCACTCAATATGAAAACTTGCAACACAGTCACCTTCGTGCGCACGCTTCGCATAAGAATGATTCCCATGGTACTTGGGATCTGCCGAATTTTTTGACATATATATAGATAACATACCGCATTGCCTTAACTTCTCTTCATAATTACTTTAAGCTCTATTTTTACTCTTCATTCGGATTCTGCGACTCTCGTGTCTAGAATTCAAGCTGATCTTAATTGACTTGTAGTGTGGTGCAACACTAATAAGTTATTGATAAGTCTATCCAAAATTTGCTTTATGCTTTTTCATTCATCGAATAAAAAAATACTTTTCATTCCCGACCTTTTTGTCAACTCTGCAGTCGCTCCTTTGAATGATCATACTCATTTTAGGGATTATAACTGACACACATTTGAAACATTCCCAACGTATTAATCTGTTTGTAAAAATATTTCATATGGAATTAGGGCACTAGTGAAGTCACGAATGTTCTTTAGCATAAGCACACGTAACGCGCTGTACTACGCATTAATACACAATCAGCTCAGTTTATAGCATTACATCATGGGGCAATTCATATTCAGTGCATATTTGGCCGTTAAGGGTACTGCAAAAGCAAGCAGTGCGACTTGTAAATCTCGATTCATGTGAAACTCCATCACATCCTACTTTTTCCAGCCTAACATATACTACCCATCTCTGATCTCTATATTCATAATGGGTGTGTTTTGTTTTTTAAGGGTTTTCAGGCACTCTCATTATCGACATATCTCCTGCTGGGTTGTTTAATGCCAATAGAAATAGATGCGCGGTCCACAATAACCTCTTGTTACCTAAAGTTCGCACTAATTATGGAGAAGTGAGCATTATAGTTTCATCAATTTCATAATAGAATTGACCATCAGGTGATCTAAAAGAAATATAGCACATTTATGTGTTCAAGCGAAAATTAAAAATGTGTTTTTCCATGAATAATTGCTGCGTTTCGTTAATTTTGTGAATATGTCTTGTATATTCACAAATCGCTAAGTACTGACCTGAAAATTTAGTATGGTCCTTGCTGCTTGTAACACTTCGAAAAGGCTCTTGATATTCCCTGTTGAGGTTAGCTTTTACAATGTACTAACACGGGACGTCCCGCCTGCGGTTTGTAATATTGAGTCCTCCCCCTGTAATATATTACCTCCCCCTGCAATGTATGTACGACCGCTGCCGCTGCGGAGCTGCGGCAGCGGTCGTTCTCCACTCCATCCCATTGAGGACATGTGTGTAATCCCAACCGTACACGTTAGTGACACTTTTGTCTCGTAGAACTCTACGAGATGGCAGTAGCCCAATGAACCCTCGCATGCTACCTGAAGCCATCAAATCTGCCGGGACGCGACCCTAACTATGAAACGACAAAAGAAGCGTGCTGAATTAGGGCTCATTGAATTCAACAGACACTTGTAGTGCACAGGACGAGGCCTGCACACGAATTGAATTTTGGTGCAACAAGGGTGGTTTTCTCGAAGAGTTGGGCCTGTTCGCAAAAGATACCCAAGGTTTAAAACCAATGAAGAGAAGCAGAGTGCTCATGTTTCCTGTAACTTCTGGAGTTCTTACACTTCTGCTAAATCTGAAGCTGTCTTGAAATTTTCACATTCATGATGTAGTACAATAAGGGTGGCTCGTTACCATCCATTGTCTGCATATAGCATAGATTTATTTATTTATTATTGTGACGAGAGTGCACATGGAGTTTTCTGTGTAAGTTACTTAATTGGCAAGCTGCATTTTCATACATTTTAGTACGCAAGTGTGGGAAAGCGTCACATCTAATGCATAATTGCAATTTTCTGCAAAAATTCATTACTCTACTATTATTTCCTCTCAATGCATCCTAAGTTCATCATTCAAGGATAGGTCTGGTATATCAACAGATACCTGTGTTAGGCCAGCATGTTTGATATGTGCTACCTGTGAACTGTAAGGCCTCTATTGTGGGCAGGTTGATGGAATGTTTTGTGGCATCTGCTATTATGAACCCAGTGTCGACGACTGACTGTTCAAGGTACTGAAGCAGTGGACAGCTTGCTGTGAAAGGTTTGGAGAATTCTACCTTAGGTCTGGTAAAGTGCATATTAAGACGTAGATATTTGCTTTCTTCTCAACAAACGGGCAGTTCAGGCATTTTCGACCTATCGAAAAATAAAGTCAAGAAAAGTAGATTGGGATTGGTGGTTTATAATACGAGTAAAATAGCGCACACTTAGACAGGGGCGAAGTAAGCAGCAGGACACAAGAGCTACCACAAATCAATATTTGAAGTAGCAGAGAGAGAATTGTGTACAGAAATATGTGAGGTGAGTGCACAGCCAAGACTGCAAACGATCTGAAATCGGCACGAACGATCTGATTGTAAGTTACTTTGTGGGCAAAATAACAAGAGGCGCGCAAACACACCGCATGCCTAACTTCTCACATATGTTGGCTTTTATTATCGTACAAACTGCTTTTTCTTTATTCTCCACAATCACTTCAAATTCGTCAAATTCAGGCTGACATTCAGACGTGCTACAGTGCACAGCTAGACGACCGTCTTGGTGCTTTCCTACATTGCCACGGCGTTCTTTCAAATGATCGTTAAGGGATCCAGCGGGATGGCTAATGCAGAGCTTTGCACAGAGCAGTGGGATCCGATATGCAGCATGATCAACGCATCTAACAAACGTACATCTATCTTGGAGCATGCCAATTGTCGCTGCTAAACATAAGAGATACATCAACGCGGCCAGCAATCTTCTTGAGGTTATGCACAATATTATGCATGTAAGGCTCTGGCTCTGCACAATAATACACTCGATGGTGCGGGGAGAAAATTCGTGAATCGAAATTTCGACCACTGCTACCTGTAGATTGCTCAAATAACCGGCTTCCGGCAAGCGACATTTTGTTTAGCGCAAAGACACACAAGTATGCATACCTTTCGCGTGTTATTACTTCTGAGAATGAAGCATGACAAATGTCGGTTTCAAGCTTCCTTGCTAGGAAAACTAAATCTTCCGGAGTAATGATCCTTTCCAGGTAAAAGATTCTACCTTAAGGATAATTTTAGTGAACACCGTGGCAATGAAGGAAAACACAAAGACGGTTTCCTAGCTATGCAATGCGACTCGTGTGGATGTGAGCATCAGTTTGATAAAGTTGACATGATTCGTGTGGATGTTAGCATCAGTTTGATAAAGTTGACATGATTGTCAAAATTAAAAAAATGGCTACGTATCTGCGTGCTTCGCTGCAAATTTCGTCGAAATGCGATAGTCTTCTGACATTTATGTTTGGCCTTGCTGCGGACAGCGTCTTCTCTATGTTGAAGAGGCCGCATCTGGCTGGCATCGATAAAATAGAGGAGGCGCTGCTTGAGATATGGACGCCATCTGGCTCTGGCGTCGGGAAACATGAGCTTGTGCAGAACCCAGGGCCACTTCCAAGTGGCAGCACCATATCGTCGGCAGCGTTCTTTCTCGTGCATAGCGTCGCATTTTCAGCGCAGCCTAAGAAACACTATGGCCTTCAGAATTACGTACCTATGCATTTTTTAGTAAATCAACACACCACCTAATGCTTACGTATTGATGTTGCGCCTCAGACATGCGTAATATTTGCTTCTTCATCGACAATGTTCACAACTATGAATGGATCTAGCAGTTAAAGATGTCTGGGTGTTCAGCAAGTGCTTAAACTTTGGCTGGGTGGCTGAATTGTGTGACAGACAGACAGACCAAAATTTCTGCGTCAAAGTATCCGAAGAAAGGCTATCGTCTTTCACAGTTAGTCCACAAGATAATTGAAGCTGATATGATTGAGTGGTTAGGCACACGCTGTGTTATAATGCCTTCCATCAGTTTGCCTCAAAAGGAACTTGCATTCCTTTGTACCAATTTCAGATGGCTTGCAGTCATGTCTGTGCGACACGCACACATCTCACCTATATCTGTACGTACGACATTTCTCTGCTATTCCAAATAAGCATTTGTTGATAGCGCTTGTGTCATGCTGCTTACTCGGTCCCTGTCTAATTGTGCACTATTTTACTTACTCAAGTGAGAAACTTATTGCACCTATATTGTGAGGCTCGAGGGACACATGCCCTCTCCTTTTTATGATATTGGACAGGATATAGGCGCGTCAATATTTAAAACCTGCTGTGCGTGGATCGTTTGTTTTTGTAAAGTAGGCGCAAAATTCAATTTTGGCACAGATAACCTTCTTTCATTCGGTTCAAGTGTCCTGATATGTTTTTCGGTTCTTCTTTTTTTTTCAGATGAGCCAGACTGCAAACAGTATACTGGTAGAGTTGTCAGAATAAAACTCATCTTTTTGCGTTCAGAGGAGTTGGATGTTCACTCTTTACTTCGCAAGAAGTGATATGTATGTAGGCTTCCTGCCACAGCTATGTACTGTCTCGCACTATGTAGGAAACACAGTGATTTCTACAACCTTGGCTGAGAAAAAATGATATGTGCCAAATAGTGGATTTCTTCGCTTTGTAGTCACCCATGCACAGAAGTTGACCCCACACTGTACCTAAATTTTTGTAATAAATTGTGCTGTGTGAGGAAGAAAGTAATGGTGCTTTACATGCAGCTACTCTAATGACTATTGACTGATGCAGTGGCAGCTTCTACTTTGCTGCAAAGAAGTTGTTAGAGGGAGGATACGCACATTAGGCAGAAATGGCGACAAAAACTATCACTGGATCTTAAACAAACAATCATGAGAAAAGATGTGCATGTACATGTTGCCCCTGTTGAAACATATATCAGCCTACAAATGCCTATATATTTGATCTGCCAAATTAATTGTTCCAGTTGAACAGCTGTATCTGTTCTTGGGATTGCCTGATTGTTCGCGATTGGCATCCAACAATGTTTTCACCGAAGTTTCATCCTGACCAAGCGAGATTTTGTCAGACCCTCGACTTCATAAAGCCACACTATGCACGATTAATGTGTATGTGGTGCCAGAACACTTCAGTTTTCACTGAAGTAGCACACTTGTAGCCTGGCATTTGTTTCAACAGGGGCAATGTGTGCATGCATGTCTTTATGAGCCTTGTGTTACGCATCAAGTGAAACTTTTCGTCGCCATCGCTGCATAATGCATTTATCCTCTCTCTAACAACTTCTTCGCAGCAAAGTAGCAGCTGCTGCTTCCATAGGTCACTAATGATTGCGGTAGCTGCATGTAAAGCACGGTAACTTTGTTCACCACACAGCCCTTAATATTACAACTTTTTAGGTGCAGCGTGGTGTGAAGTTGTGCACATTAGTGACTGTAAAGCACCAAACTGCTCTAATTGGCACATGTCATATTCCGCGTTACGTGGAAAGTTTTGAAGTCATTACGTACATTATTTAAAAGGATTTCTTACGTAGAACATTCCTTAGGTCAAATTACGTAGAATTTTTCTATGACAAATTAGGTATGAATCTCCTAAGGTGACATTACGTAGAACGTTTATTCGAGACATAACGTATGACATTACTAAGAAGACATTACGTAATTACGTGGAATGTTTTTACGAGTGAATACGTACATTTCTAGAGAGACCGTTTAAGGAAATAGCTATATTTTAGAATCGAAAGCTTATCGGCAACTTTGAAATCCGAAGCATTCCTTAGCGAACCTTTGGAATTTTGTGCGTTTCTATCTATCTATCTATCTATCTATCTATCTATCTATCTATCTATCTATCTATCTATCTATCTATCTATCTATCTATCTATCTATCTATCTATCTATCTAGCCGCCTACGTCTGGGTGCTCTCATGATCGCCTCCTTAACTTGGTGTCGACCAAAAAATTACACCATCTCCCGCTAAATGGGATCATGAGGCGATGCGAAGCCGGAGCACTTGCACGATCGCGTTGCGTTGGCGTTCGTTGGACATGCTACCGACCTCGCGTCGTGGAACGCGAAGAGGAACACTACGCGCGTCGTGTCTTCCCTCTAGCCTGGCCGCTATTTCTCACAGGGCGAGCGGGGAACGCGGTCGACAGGCGGGCGAGAGAGGAGCAGCGTAGGAGAGGAGAGAGAGGAGGAGGGCACGCGCATGCGCTGGCGCTCATTGCGGCCCTGCGCAAGGGAGAATTTTGGCATGTTGAGCCCACATTTCAGAGGAGTCAACCGAAGCAAGCGCTGGACTGAACGTGCGCAGCGCTCTACCAATTGAAGGAGCGGAGACTCGAGGAGGACAAGCGCATGCGCCGTGAGAGCAGAAGCAAGAACGCAAGAGAAACGCAAGCAGGTGCTGGTAGAGAAGTGGAGAGAGTAACGCGCAGCTGTTGGAGAGAGGGAAGGAGGAGAGTTGCGCATGTCAAGTGTGAGTGCTGAATACCAGGCCGACGCCAAGGGACATACCCCTGAGCAAGAGATGCCTCGCATCTAAAACAGCATGGGATGGTAAGAGAACTGGACGAAAAAGACTGTCGGTTAATGACATTAATAACATCTAAATCCCTTGGCGTACATCGTCAAACCCTTTCCTCCAGACACGTGTGGCACATACCCGTGTACCACGGGCGACGATGATCGGGTATGCGCCATAGGTGATTGGCCCCTTATATCTGCTCAGGAACGGCAAGAACAGACATTGGTAATTTAAATGCGGGAGTGTTAAGAAAAACCGACATCGGCAGCATTGACCAGAAAAATGGAAATAAATAAAATAAGGATCTCAGCATAATCCAACCCAAGCATTCTGCGTGGCAATTGGGTACTCTACTACAAAACCATGCCAGGTCTATAAACCAGTTCAATTTTACTGCCTGCATCGCCAACCTCTATAGCACCGATGTAATGGTTAGCGGTCTATACGAGCGAATGTTATCCTTTTCTCCCTTGCTTTCAAAGATTAAGTTATTGTACTTTTTCGCCAACTGTCTGGTATTTCCCTCTCCTTGTAAGCACTTTTCTACGGCTTTCAGCAGTGCTTCTTTAGTGTTCCGTCCAAGATCGCTAATGAGACTGACGGGAACCCCATGTAAGCCCGGAGTAGTGCGCTTAGGAATTTTTCCTTCGGCCTTCTTCCAAATGAAATTCTCTAGTACTACATCTTCCTCGGTTGCACTCCTTTGCGTACTTTTACTCACCGGGGGAATCCCCTGGGCGACCTTTATAAACAAATCGGCTGTTATCTTTCGGATGTAACCTAGCGCTTCATACCCTTCCAATTGATTTCCTCCTTCATCTACCAAACGTTGTTGCATTGTGACAGACTTCCTACCCAGCGTTTTTAGGTGGCTCCAAAATATCCTAGGCACGGCCTTCTTCTTTTCGCGAATCTCTGTCATCCAGCGTTCACTTTTCACCTTTAATTTTTGCCTCGACTAATGTCTGCACAATGGATTTTTGCTCTAAATATATTTCCCATATTTGGTTGACTTCGTCCTGTGGCCGCTTCTCCTTTTTTGCCTGTCTGTGCTCCCGTGGTGCCTCACGTCGCTTCTCGATCGCCTCCCGGATTTCTTTGTTCCACCAACTTTTTGGCTTTCTCTTTCCTTTCCAACGAATAGTTTTCTTCTCTTTTTCCATTTCAAAATGTACAGCGCCATCTGTCGTCAGTTCCGTAACATCGATCCGCCATGTTTCGTTGGGCGCGAAAACGAAACCAGTCGCATTTCGCAGCCTTTCAGGTTCTTGTTGCTGATAATTTATTGTCGTTCAGCGATGACTTCCCACTGCTTCGTGCGCTGTTCAGGTAACGAGAGAGCCCTGACAATGCCGGGAACAAGGTCGTACTACTATAATTGAATTTGTCAGTTACGTGAACGAATAAAAATAATATACCGACGCGAACTTGTTTCATCGACGACATCGGCACTGTGTTTAGGTTCGGAAATGACCGGCGCGCGCAAAACCGCTCTTTAACCTCGGTTCTTATTTCTCCTTGCAATTTAGTTGCTCGCCTGCAATATAACCTAACCTACAGAGCAATATATTAATATATATGCATTTTAATGGAGACGGCGGACGTCGCACACGCGCGAGAAAGCATGATTGATCAACATTAGCTTGTCGGTGTTGCAGATCGATGAAAGCAACGATTACGCATATAAACGCGTGTACGCAGTGTCACAGACGCTGATGCGCGCGTCCGCGGTAAATTAGTGCCGCCATTCCAGAACCTATCGCAGACACACACAGCCATCGCTTTACATGCTTCGCAAGGCAGTGTGCGCCGAAGTACATGCATAGTCCGCAGGCCACGTCTGCTTACGGCGCCTTATCCTACCGCTTTTATTGTTATTCTTTTTTGTAGCGTTAGCTACACTTGCCTAGCCGGAGCCGGTTTCGCGTGGGTCATCCAGAGCCGTGATGCGCTTGCGCGAGAATGAGTGCGGAGCCGGCATCTCACGCGCTCTCAGCCACCGCCGCTGCTGGTGGCGGAGAGCGAGAGGAGTGGCGTCGGCCGGGCAGACAGACTGGCGCCGGCGCGCGCGAGTCGCCGCTGCTGCTCTGCGCATTCTAGAGGGGTGACGTCGTAGCCATGGCGCGCGCAGCTATTCGCCTTCGCTGTGCAGTCGCCGTCTGACAATGCGCTGGACCGCTGGTACCGCCTAATAGCGCCTCTGACTGGCGTTTGCAGGTGGGTAACGCCATGGAGAAGGAGAGCGCAAATGATGCTCAACGGCGCAGAAGAGCCGAGAAGCTTATGTCATCGAATCCCGAAGTAGTTGCCTCGCAATTAGCGGTTCAGTGTACGAAGAATGAACAGAGGAAGGCTAAACGTGCTGCTGAGACACTGGAGGAAAGGGAGGAACGTTTAGCAAAGCGGCGTCGCCAGGTTGCTGAGCGACGTGCCCGACCACCTCTGCAGCAGCAACAACAAGACGCCGTCGATGACGTCAAGGCTCGCCGATCGACTGCCTATACACTGAGTGCGACTCGAAACTGTGAAAGCGCCAGTGCGACTCGGACCTTCGAGATGGACTTCGTAAACACTCCGTTAGGATACGTGTGCGACTTGTGTGAAGAGTATGGCACATGAAAGACTTGATGCCGCTAATTATTGCCATGCGTGAAACGTTGAGTTTAGTGGCGGCGCCTGAGCGGGGTGAAACCGTGGCGCGGGTTTGTACAACGTGCAAGAACTATCTCGTTAAGCGGAACATTCCGCTCTTTAGCGTTACCAATGGGTATCGTTACCCGGTCATGCCGCCAGCTCTACCGGTTCCGAACGTAATGGCCGAATGTGTGTCATTGGAGCAGCAGTAAGCATGACAATCAAGCTAATCCTAGACAATCTGGAAAGCTCAGAATAATCAGCTGAGTCTTTGCTAACGCTACGTATATCCTGGCATAGCCGAGCTAAGCCACTGGAATTTTTTTTGCTTCCTTCGGACAGCGTTCGCTGCTTACACGGAGCGAGTTACGGAGCTGTACTTTAGATGGAGCTGTTTGTTCGGTATGTAATGGTACACATCTTTCCGCTAATCGCGGGTACCTGTGTGCTGTTCGCAATAGCGCGCGGCGCGCAATAATGCACGCCTCCGCGGCATGCGAAAGCAAAGAGCGCTATTTTTTAGGAAGACATGCCAAATAACGCACGCGTATATCGTTCAAGAAAACCGGAACGACAGTACTAAGTCCGCGCCATAGATAACGACCACAAGGCATTAAAACAACCAGTATGCATTAAAGGAGCATTACTCGGGCCGCTCTCTTTGTTCACCGTCCAAACGCGCGATGAGTATTTAACTTTGGTTTGCAGAGCATCGATCATGAACATGCACATGCCTTGTTCATTTCGAAAAACTGCGACACAAGTTATTGCGAAGGGTGTAGAGATACGTGTCGGTAAACTAATGAGTCGAGGAATGCAGCACAGCGTTGCGCAGGTCGAGCATAAGAAACGTGGTTTCGATAGCTGACCTGTGTATATAATCGCAGTGGGATATACTATGGAGGCAATGAAGTAGTTTCCAAACAATAAAGTTGTTTGCATCCATACAATAGAGATGTATTGCTGTGTAAGGTTGTCTTAGAATTTTCATCTGCAGTGAACGTTTTTCTTGAACGCTTACCTCAGATGGAAAGCACACGCCACTAGAGTACAGCAGTTCGGCTTTGCGAAGCGATGCGCCTCGTGCAGCTGCCGTCCTAATGAGTTTTGAAGCGCACAGAGCTCTCTTTCCTTCATTCATAGCGAGGGTCTCGTTCTGGCATATTTGATGCTTTCAGGTGGTATGCGAGGAATTGTTGGTCAGCTGCCAGCTCGTAATAAGTTCACGTGCTACGTGACGCCCACAGGCAGAAAAAGAGTATTTCATACTCGCCGTTATGGCTACTGGCGGCACTGACTGACAATACGAGTTTTAAATGTTGGCATATACCCTATAAAGTGGACGGGGGAATGGCCGCTGCGGTGGCTCAGTTAGTAGAGCATCGGACGCGTTATTGGAAAGTCGCAGGTTCGGTCCCTGCTCGCGACAAGTTATATTTTCGTCCACTTTTCTTTCTTCAGAATTACCTTACATTTAAAAGTAATAACATCCCTGTACTTTCCTTGGCATTATTGTCTCTCAGTTATCATTAGTATTGTGTATAACAAAGAAAAAACGAGCCCTTAAAATTTCCACTTCTTTCCTTCTGTCATAGCGAGAGTCTCGTTCTGGCCGACTTGATGCTTTCAGGTAGTATGCGAGGGATTATTGGTCAGCTGCCAGCTCGTAATAAGTTCACGTGCTACGTGACGCCAACAGGCACAAAGAGAGTGTTCCATACTCGCCGTCATGGCTACTGGCGGCGCTGACTGACACTCCCACGTTTAAATGTATATATCCTATAAAGCGTCCAGGGGGATGGCTGCTGCGGTAGCTCAGTTGGTAGAGCATCGGACGCGTTATTCCAAGGTCGCAGGTTCGGTCCCTACCCGCGGCAAGTTATCTATTCGTCCACTTTTCTTTCTTCACATTTACCTTACAAGTAATAACATCCCCTATACTTTCCTTGGCATTATTGTCTGGCAGTGCTTATTATTATTATATATGCCACATATCGATAATAAATTAAGTTGGAAGTTTGCTCCCTCCGTGTCTGTTTCGTCCGTTGTCTAAGAAAGTTTTGCGCAACAGTGTTGATCATGGAGTACCAACCAGCTCGAACACACACCTTGTTAAAGGGCCCCTCACCAGGCCACTTAGCAAATTTTAGTTAGACGCTGGAAGTTGTTGCGTGCCGAATAAAGAGCAGTATGCCGCAAGAATTTTTCGAATCGGTGCATTACGAGCTGATAAAAACAATATATTGTAGCGGCGTGAAATTATGATGCGAGGAGGCGACTTTCAAACCCTTGCCACTCGCCCCGTGTAGACTTCGCAAGCCAAATCCCTTCCCTGCCCTCTTCACTTAACACATACGCATGAACACGTCATGCGCATGCATGGTCACGTGCGCATGACGTGCCCGAGCCAGCCCGAGCACGCGAGCGGCGTTGCACGGCCGCTACCTTTTTTTTTTATGTAGCGGCCATGGGCGTTTTGTTGGCGTTCTCTGTGGTGTACTGCATGTTTCTGCGGGACGGTCATGAAAGTTGACACAATTGTAGCGAGAGAGAGAGAGACGTGAAGGCGGCCGACGTGGCCGTGCCGAAGTCTCGCCACTTTATTCGAGGGCCCTAGTACAAGCAGAGCGGCAGCGGCTACCGGCGTCCAGCTTCCCGGAGCGTGAGCTCGTTCTCAACTGCTCGCGCTTCGAGCTCTGAACATGAGCTGCGCGAGAGACGCGGCACGGTGGTTGGAAAATGACGATGACTATGAATTGCGATGATGATGACGCTACAGATTACTCCCTTCCGCAGAAATGATCCCGGAATGAAAAACTATGGGGGCGTATATACAGGAATGTTCATGTCGCGAAACGATAGGGTCCGTGGGCAGTCCAGGTCGTTAACGTTGAAGGTAGCCGTCAGAAATGACAGGGCCTCTGGGGGGCGACTCTGGGAGCAGCGCAGCGGGCGAGGGTCGCGACGAAGAGACGCTGTTGGAAGGAGCGAGCGACACCGATGTCGTGGAAATCGGTAGTGGGCCGAGAAATTCCGCTGTGCAGCCCAGCGAAATTGGCACACACACAAGCTCTTGTGATGCTGGCGGTTCGTCCGCACACTCGGGTAAATGTGACTTAAAGACAGAGTGGAGCGTAGGCGTAGTACATCTTGGCCAGTTGATTTAGACGTTCGTCGGTGCGAACTTCGCCTGGTTGGGCGGGCGACGCAGTTGGCGTGGCGACGGTGCCGGTAACGGCGTTGGTGGTGGCACTTTACTGGCTGCGGCTGCTCCATAGTCTGCCGTGTAGAGTGCAGACGAGCCGCGAGGCGTGCGCTGCAGATAGACATGGCGCGACTAATCTCGGTGTGCTGAGCCGTGCTGGAGAGACTGGTAGACGGTGCAGCTGTAGTCGCAGAATGAAGTTTAGTAGGTGAAGGAGAGCGCGTGTGCGGGGCGGCAGGTGGGTTGTATGCCTGCGCGGCCGGTAGGGCATACGCGGTCTGGTCTACCTGTGGCAAGCACGGCGGGTGGTCCTCGGGATTTTCTGTCATCGTTGCAGCGTCACGCACGATCGGCCGTAGCTGGTTATGGGCTTGAACGTCTGCTGCGGGAGATTTCAAGGATGATGGTAGTTCCTGTTGGCAAGATGCGCACAGTGTCGAGGTCGAAAAGGCGGGTTCGTTGGACATCGCTGACGATGCCTCCGCAATTGGGGGTCGT
Source organism: Rhipicephalus sanguineus (assembly GCF_013339695.2). NCBI lineage: Eukaryota > Metazoa > Arthropoda > Arachnida > Ixodida > Ixodidae > Rhipicephalus > Rhipicephalus sanguineus. The sequence continues at coordinate 115,757,996 of NC_051186.1, read as the reverse complement.
ACAGCGGGAGTCACGATGTCCCTGTCTACGGCAGGCTCCAGGGCGTGCGCCGAGGTAGCCGTGTCTCCACGGCCCACGACACTTCTGACGTGTCAGAAGTGTCGTGGGCCGTGGAGGTCGGGGAAGACGTGCAGGAGGCCGGCAAGTCTGAAGGACCGTGGGCCGAGGCTGTCGAAAAAACAGACCTCTCAGTAGAGTGGCCGATGGCAGCAGGAACGTCGTCGGGCGCAGGAACCTCGGGCGTAGGAACCTGAACATCGTCGGGCTGGTCGTCCGGCGCGGGAACCGCTGCGCTGGTGGCCGGACGAGAGGTTGAAAGAGACGTAGCCGGGGAAGGTAGGTCGCGGTCATGGGAGGGCTGCGGGCCGGGTGGTACTGGTCGCGTTGGCGGAGGGGAAACCCGGAACTCACGGGTCCCCGGTAGCGGGCGGTACGTCTCGCCGTAGCGGGCCAGCACCGCAGCGCAGAGATCGTCATATGGCTGCGGGCTGGGTGTCGTTGCGGCAGCAAGATGGTGTAGCTCAACCGGCAGCGCTTGGAATAGGACGGCGTGCATCATCGGCTGTGCCGTGATGCCATTCAGTGCGAGAATAGCATCGAGCTGCATAAACCACGCTCGGGGGTAGGCCGGGTGGAACGGCTTCACTGGCGGGCAGAGTGAAGGCAACATGGCAGCGCCGCTCGTCGAAGGGCGTGGTTGTCCGGGTCACCAATTGTAGCGAGAGAGAGAGACGTGAAGGCGGCCGACGTGGCCGTGCTGAAGTCTCGCCACTTTATTCGAGGGCCCTAGTACAAGCAGAGCGGCAGCGGCTACCGGCGTCCAGCTTCCCGGAGCGTGAGCTCGTTCTCAACTGCTCGCGCTTCGAGCTCTGAACATGAGCTGCGCGAGAGACGCGGCGCGGTGGTTGGAAAATGACGATGACTATGAATTGCGATGATGATGACGCTACACATTTGTACGGGCACGAGAGTGGCGGTATCATGAGCCAGTGCCCCTTTGCGTTTACTTGGACGCGGTAGAATAAACGAGCATAATGAGTGCTCGAACACGCCAGAACATTAAATTCGTTTCCAGGGCTGGCGTCTGCTCGATGCGCTAACCGCGGGGCACGAACGCATGGGAAAGGGAGGCACATTAGCCCCGCATCTCGCTGCAATTCACGAAAAAAAACCGAAAAAGACGCACACATTCCCTTTGTGTGTCTCATTATTTCTCTCAAGTTTTATTAATCTATTCAGGCAACAAATTACACAAACTACCCATGTCGTGTCAAATATTTATCGCAGCGTCACGTGCTACTGCTGGCGACGTCAGAGCACAGTCGTCTACGTAGAGGAGCGACGTCACAGCACTACCATCTACGTAGCGCCATTTTCTCATGTACGTAATCCCCTCAATCTCTAAAGCGCGCGCCCGCGAGAGGAAGGGCAGGCAGCGTTCACCTTGAAATTTGACCCATTTCCGCGGCGCGTAGCGTTGCAAATTTTGGCAGACGTGATCGTGAACGCCCAGTGTATGCATTGCGCTCGTTAGCTCAAAATTGTCAAACCTGGTGAGGGGCCCTTTAAGGTATATTTTCAGGCACATCTTCACAGTGTTGTTTGTGAGTCCTGTTCTCCAGCGTCTGATCTTGTCGTCGGAGTGCCACCGCTGTAGCTGCTGCTCGGTTCGAGGCTTTTGGTATTCGGTGCAGTTGCTTTGGTGTCGCGGAAATTCATTCCCTCGGGGAAACCGGTGTCTCCGTGACCCCGGGATCGAAGATTTTTCGCGTTCCTTGCGCCAGGCGCAGGCGATCGCGTTGCAATCTGCACCCCCGTTCCTCCGCGTAGTGCGGAGCTGTTGCCGCTACCGCCTAGTCCCCGGTACGCTCAGCGTGACGCTCACGAATTCTGTGGCTTATCAGGATCATAGTGGCACGATAAATGGTTCTTGGTACAGAAAAGCGTCCAAAAGTGCTAATTTATGTTAGCGATGATCTGTTCTTTCGACCGGAGGTCCGGGTGTTACGTAGTCCAAGATATGCGTCAACACAGCGCTTAAGTTGATCTAATTTCTCTGATATAATTAAGCTCAATTACGTAACGTGTAGCGTTTTACATGGCATTTGAAGATTATTAAGGCCCGCTCCAAATAATTTCCGTATTCAGCGTTAATGTTCGTACGAACATAATAAACATATATGAAGTAAATCAAGAAATACTAATACGCTTAATGCGGCTAGACAAAATATTGTTTAACGAGGTCACACCACGCGGAGTGGCCTTAAGCGGAGCGTTTATCGTTTGCCATCCGTAATTGTGTTGTTCTGCATATAAGATGGAAAGAGCGCGAGACACCTGTACTTTGATGCTTTATTAGCCATACTGTGACTGATAGATAGAAGCGGCGGGTTTCGCGGTTGTACGTTTAGAATGCGAACCGTTTAGTAAAAACTAAGGATATGAGGATGCTGAAGGATATACGACTACGTAAAAACACGCAAACACTTCCCTGTTATGTGCGTAGATGTTTATTTTGTGCACATTAACATAGCAGCTCATAAAGCGCATCACCCCCGCTTTTGCACTCAGGAGCTTGTATTTGCTGTTTTACGGTAGGGACGAATGAGTGCGCAGTGGCAGCTCTCGAGGGAATAGGTAATTGCGCTCGTTTGGCCACAGTTTTAAGCCGGAGGCGCCTTTCACGTAACGAATGTGTAACATTTAGCGACGTTAAAGGGGTCATATAGCCATCAGCCTTCGTGAGAAAACACTACGTGCGTAAAGCAGGCGCTGCTCTGAACAGCTCAGGGAAATCTTCCACTCGTGCGTGGCAAGGGGCGTTTACAAGCGGAGCGCACCGTTGCCGACTTTCTGAAGCGCACTCTCTTCATACAGAGGCCCGTCGTCAGTCACCTAGGTGGGCGGGACACCTCCTTTATGACTTCATGCAGCCGATTGTTGTAATTGTCGGATAAGTGACACAAACCATGAGCGCCGTTAGGATCAGATGCGTTTCTTGAAACGGGGTGCCACCACGTGCCGGCAACACGGTCCACAGTCTAACGTTACTCAGTGAGCCACACTCGCGCGCAGGAATCACAATGGGAGGGAGCGATCATGTTTCATCACTTGCTCGAGATCATGGAACGGGCTGACGTAATTTCCCGTGTGCGGTCCCTCCTTGTGTAGCTTACAGCGTGCTTCTAAGTACGAGAGAAGAGATAAAACGCCTAAAGAGCGGAACAAATCAGTGTAGCTCAGCTGGTTTTCGATGGATTCAACGAAATGTTTTCGCAATCGGTTCGAGGGCTGTAAACTCATCAGGCAATTTACCCAGTCCCTCAGGAGCCCTTCATAGCACGAGGTTTAGTGAAAGAGATACAGAGACCCGTACACTGTATCGCCATAGGTCAGTATCTTATATGCAATGCTGAGTTTTCTAGTCGCTAATGGGATCAATCAGGTGCACATCTGTCACTGTAGTCGTGTGAGAATTAATGGTTTGCTGCGTAATAAAAGAAGAAGATGGTTTACTTGCTCAACACATTACGTCATCGCGTGAGGTGAGCGTGTTTCTACTCGGGAATGACATGTTCACAATATTACAAATTATTTCGAGACGCAGAGCGCTGCCTCATCTTTCCAAGGTTACTAAGTAAATCTGCAGCTTTTGTCGTGACTATAACCTAATATATTCCTGGAGGCTCGAAGGGGAACCAAAGAGTACTTTAAATATAATAAAATTATATAGTTTTCTCCTGTCGATATTTGTGTGTTTTCAAGTGAAGATAGTTTTTAAAAATTGTGATGCGAACTAACCAGTCTACTTTTCAAATCGAAAGTACTTTTATTCAGTCTTTATGACTCGCAGAACCTGGCTTCTGCTATTTTTCTGCATCGTCGAGGGCCCGAGCCTCCGCTGCAGGTGCAGTGTCAGCCGCAGCCGCGGCGGCCGCCGCATCCCTCAACTCGATGACCCTGCCTCTGGTACCCTGGAAATAATAGTAAAAGGCAAGTGTGTTTTTTTTCATCGAACAATAATTTGTTGAACTATTTCCGCAAACACAAAAGCAAAATGAACCTGGTAGTGCAGTCCCTTCAACTGCACCCACGGGGTGGATAGTCACCGTTTGCGTCATAACGGCACATCAACTTTAAGTATTCGCCAGTGTGAATGCCGCCGATCTTGAGGCGCATTTCGGTGGACGTATGCAAAGATTCTTTCCCGCGACTTATCTCTCTTCTTCAAGTACTTCTCTAGCGAGAGTGCAATTTACACGCGGTAAGGTGATATTTCTTGGTCATCATTTTACAGGTATTCTTCGAAACCGCGATGTATTTTCATTGATAGTGTCCTTTGAAAAATGTTTGTTTTTAAGGAGACGTCATGAAATCAGTCGAACAGACGGAAGAGACCATCGCGAACCAAAATAGACTTTAAGCTTTGTTTTTGCGCCTACGTCATCTACTACCAGAGCAGTAAACCTCGCACCTAGGTGTTATAAGCGTTTTACACATGAGGGTATATCGTTCGAGATTACCGAAAGAAAACACATTTATTCAAATAATTGCCTTGAAATTTGTTATTCTGCTTACAGTTCGCCCGCCGTGGTGGTGTAGTGGCTATGGTGCTTGAATGCTGGCCCGAAGGTTGCGGGAACTAACCCCGGCGGTGGCGGCGGCGGCGGCGCCGAATTTCGGCGGAGGCAATATGCCAGCGGCCCGCGTGCTTAGCCTTAAGTGCAAGATACAGAACCGCAGGTAGCGAGAATTTCCGGAGCTTAGGGATTGGAACCTGCAACCCCTAGCTACGTGGCGCGATGCGTTTAGCCGCTTAGCCAGCGCACATGCATCCTCTAGCACAATCACGGCGGAGCTATTAGATGCGAAGTACCTTATGGCGGAGTTCAATCCGGTGGTGGTGGTGGTGGTGGTGTGCGGCGTGACCGCCCTTACTGCGCACGCACATACCCCCTCCCCCTCTCCCCTTCCCCCTCTCCACTTCCCTTCTACACCCCCCCTTCCACTCTTCCTCTTAAACGCGGGCTAGACATGCCGAAATTCTCTCCTGCGCAACGCCGCGATGAGCACCAGCGCATGCCCGTCTCCTCCCCCTCTGTCTCCTCTCCTACGCTGCCCCCCTCTCGCACGCCTGCCGACTGCGTCCCCCGCTCGCCCTGTGAGAATTAACGGCCAGGCTAAGGGAAGACAAGACGCGCGTAACGTTCCTCTTCGCGTTCCACGACGCGAGGTCGGTAGCATGCCGACAGAACGCCAACAGAACACGATCGTGCATGTGCTCCGGCTTCGCATCGCCTCATGGTCCTCTTTAGCGGGAAATGGCGTAATTTTTTATATACACAATTTAGCATTCGTGGAACACGCATCTCGGAGGTGTTTCAGCGTGGCAGATGGCGCCAAGGGCCCACGGGCGCGCTTTAAGCGGACGCGCCCTGTAGGGTTACGTCGCGCCGCCTGCATGGATATACGAGCCGGAGTCCGCACTTTGGCTTTCCTTGCTGCACGGTTTATTCGTCCACCGAGTAGCGAAGCGAGGCTAACGATTGGGAAGGCGATACGAACACGGTCCTCTGTCGGTATCACGTTCTACACTTGAAAGCGAAGCTCAAGCGTCCTTCAAGTTTATTTTTTTTTCGCTGCAGTCGCAGTATGTGGAACAGGCTTTACACGGAGATCATCCGATAAAGGACTAAAGCCTGGAGCAGCGCTTGAGATGTCACATGAATTTTGTACAATTCGCGTCGACGCCGACAAAGTATATTTCAAGGTTCACCGACCGATCGCACATAAGTCTTTGATCTTTGTAGGCAGGTCCATTTCACGGGTTGCTTGAAAGGCGCGATCAACCAAATAAGGTAGCAGTGGCACGTGACTGTCGGTCCGTTGACGCCAACGCGTATCTGTCTAGGACACGATATTAACAATATATGGGGTTTTACGTGCGGAAACCATGGTATGGTTATCAGGCACAATTTAGTGGTGGTCTTCGGATAGAGTTATAGCACTTGGTGTTCATGAACATGCGCCTAAATCTAAGCGCACGGGTGTTCTTTCACTTCGTCTACAACGAAATACGGCTGCCGTGGCCGGGACATGAACGCACGTCCGGATGGATGGATGGATGTTATGAGTTTCCCCTTTATAACGGGGCGGTGACACATGTGCCACCAGGCTTTTTGCTTTTTGTTTTAGCTTCTTGCTTTTTTTGTTTTAATTTAAATGACCTAATGCCTCTACTTCGATAAAATATATCTTACAACAGGAAAAAAGACGTAAATTCTAAGTCCAGTTCTCTGCCCTTTACAGCAGACTGCCCTTATTTTTTTCCAATATTTATTTTTGTCATTTCTCTTTAATCACAAAGGCGTGCACCAGCCTTACGAGATTATCTTGTGTGATGGGCCACTTTACCTACGTTGAAGCCATGCACAACTGGCAGAGAGCGGAGCGTGACAAGCTCAACACGTTAATCAAGAAGGCCATCAAGAGAGCTCTCGGGCTCCCTATGTACACAAGCTCGGAGAGACTGTTTCGTCTCGGAATGCACAACACGCTGGAAGAAATTGCGGAGGCTCAGGAGAGGGCGCAATTCGCCAGGCTGTCCACCACGCGTTCCGGTAGGAACATTCTGCGGGAGTTGGGGACTCCAGGGACGGAAATCGAGTCTCGCTTCTGCTGCATTCCTCGTGAACAGCGAGGACGAATCACCGTTGTCCCCATCCCGCGAAACGTCCACCCCGAGCATAACGATGGTAGGAGACGGGCCAGGGCAAAGGCTCTTTTAGAAAGGGCTCACGATCAGGCCGGGGACTGTTGCTTCGTCGACGCGGCCCGGTATCCCGAGGGGAAGGCGTATGTGGCAGTGAGCATCAACCACGAGGGGATAATCACGAACTCGACAACGGTCCGGACGACAGCAGCCGAAATAGCGGAGCAAGCTGCGATTGCGTTAGCCTTGCTGGACAACAAGAGGTCCACGATTTACAGCGACTCGAGATCAGCGATTAGAGCATTTGCCAAGGGCACCATCTCGGAACCGGCCTTGCGGATCCTCCGGGACAAGAACATCGAGCCACACACACACTCGTCTGGTTCCCAGCTCACATGGGACAGATCAAGGGAGCCCCGCCAAATCTCAATGAGTCGGCCCACATAGCTGTGCGAGGACCAGTAGACCGCGTAGCTACCGGAGGGCGCGCTGAGGTTTTGGAGAATCGGGACCCGCCCACCTCGTATAACGAAATTACCAAACATTTTTACCTGGGGCGGAGACAGTACCCTCCACCACACAGAAAATTAAGCAGACCACAGGCTCTGACACTCAGGCTACTTCAAGTCGGGGCGTACCCTAACCCCGCGCTATTGCACAAGATCTATCCTGAAATACAGCCAACTAATGCATGTTCATTATGCGCAGATATCGCTAATCTCGAACATATGCTCTCGCGGTGCCCCGCGTTACACGGCGGCGAAGTCATCACGCCGTCAAAATGGGAAGAAGCTATTACAAGCTCCGGACTGTTGCTGCGGAACTATGGGCAGTCCAACGGGCCCGCGACGCAGCAGAGAGACTTGGTCTTTCTGTTCCGACGTGGGAGCGGCCCGCAACGTGCTAGGGCGCGTTCCGAGGGACCGAAACAAAGTTTATTCATCCATTTCTCTTTAATTTTCTGCCACCAATACTCTAACCGTCTCTTACCTATTTAAATCGCGGGTGGGTTAAGCTTTTCATTGTTGTCCCTAAAACACATGGCTTCATGTAGGCTCCTGCCCAAACGTACACCTGGGTGGATATCTCCACATTCAATCAAAACATGCTCCGCCATTTCCTTTTCTTCCCCGCAGCATGTGCGTTGTTCTTCTTTACCGAATCACCGAATCTTGCCTCCTAACTGCGCGTTTTAAGGGAACCCGATCTGGCTTCAAACAGTAAAGCGCTTCCCCTCGAATTACCGTGAATGCCTCCCTCCTTATTTCATTTGTGCCCTTTCGGCAATTACTCAACGCTGGTTTTTTCTCCATAGCTGCCATCCAGTAAATTCTCTCCGCTTCTGACTTCGATTAACGCTCTTTGTTGACATATTGCTTACACTACCAGCCATATATTTACTAGCGAGCCTCCTAGTACTTTTTCTCCTCTGTGTGTCCAAGCTCTTTCTATACAAATAACGGAACACCTTATCTGCCCAACTACGCTCCTTAATATTCCTTAGCCTTTCTTCGAACCTTATTTTGCTCTGAGCTTCCGTCGCCTCAAAGCCTGCCCATCCCATACCGCCCTTTACAGCTTCAGGTGTCGTCTTCCAGTAAGCACCCAACGCGAGGCTTCCCATAGTCTTTTCTTTTACATCCATTCCCGATGGCATCTCCGACCTCATGCACACCACTGAGTTCCCAAAAGTAAGCCCCGGAACCATTAAATCTTTCCGCAGACCTTGAACCATCATCATCATCATCATCATCAGCCTGTCTACGCCCACTGCAGGGCAAAGGCCTCTCCCATGTTCCGCCAATCAACCCGGTCCTGTGCTTTCCGCTGCCACGTTATACCTGCAAACTTCTTAATCTCATCTACCCACCTAATTTTCTGTCTCCCCCTCGCGCGTTTGCCATCTCTTGGAATCCAGTCAGTTACCCTTAATGACCACCGGTTATCCTGCCGACGTGCTACGTGCCCGGCCCATATCCATTTCTTCTTCTTGATTTCAACTATGATGTCCTTTACGCCCGTTTGTTCACTGACCCACTCTGCTCTCTTCCTGTCTCTTAAGGTTACACCTATCATTTTCCTTTCCATCGCTCGCTGCGTCGTCCTCAATTTAAGTTGAACCCTCTTTGTAAGTCTCCAGGTTTCTGCTCCGTAGGTAAGTACCGGTAAGATGCAGCTGTTATATACCTTCCTCTTCAGGGATAGTGGTAGATTACCATTCATGATTTGATAATGGTTGCCGAATGAGCCCCAACCCATCCTTATTCTTCTAGTTATTTCACTCTCATGGTTCGGCTCCGCGGTTACTACCTGTCCTAAGTAGACGTACTCCTTTACAACTTCCAGTGTCTCGCCACCTATCGCAAAGCGCTGTTCTCTGCCAAGATTGTTCCACATTACTTTAGTTTTATGCATATTAATTTTCAGACCTACTCTTCTACTTTCCGTATCCAGTTCAGTAATCATGAGCTGCAATTCGTCTCCCGCGTTACTCATCAATGCAATGTCATCAGCGAATCGTAGGTTACTGAGATACTCTCCATTAACTCTTATCCCTAACTCTTCCCAATCTAGGGCCCTGAAAACCTCCCTGAAAACCTCCCTGAAAACAATAGACCATATTCATACTATCAATCAGGTGATAGAGAAATGCGCGGAATACAACCAACCCCTATACATAGCCTTCATAGATTACGAGAAGGCATTTGATTCGGTGGAGACATCAGCAGTCATGCAGGCACTGCGGAATCAAGGCATCGACGAAGCCTATATAAACATAATGGAAGAAATCTACAGCGGATCCACAGCCACTATAGTCCTCCATAAAGAAAGCGACAGAATCCCAATAAAGAAGGGCGTACGGCAGGGAGACACGATCTCTCCAATGTTATTCACCGCGTGTTTACAGGAGGTTTTCAGGACCTTGAACCACCTCGTACCTATTGAATCCCCATCAACGCTCTATGCTTCATTATTGCAGCATTCCTCTTTCCATTTGCTGCCGCGGCTTTTTCATGTACCTCCATGTACCTGTCGCCCTCAATTAGCGATACTCCGAGGTACTTGTAGTCGCTCACCCTTGGTATTTCTTGGCCCTGGATTAACACCGCCTGATCACAAGGATCATTCAATACCATCAGTCTACAATTTGTTACACTAAATCCTAGTCCTGGAGCTTCACCTTCCCGTCCACATATATCCGCCAGCTGCTCCATATCATCTCGACTGTCAGCAAATAAGACAATATCGACAGCATAACATAATCCTGGAAGCTTCTGCTCAATGATTACGCTGCTCTGTTTTGTGACAGATTAAAACCAATGTTGCTACCTTGTAGTGCTTTTTTTCAAATTCACCATGTACAGCATGAATAGCAGCGAGAATAAAGGACATCCCTGTAGCAACCCCTTGCTAATATGAACGTTTTATTTGCTACATATTCCTTCCCATTCTACGCAAACTGTATTTTCTCGGTATATCTCCCCCAAAAGCTGTATACAGTCGTTGCCTGTGCCGATTTCTTTCAATATATCCCAAAAAATTCCTGATTAACGTTGTCTTACACCCCAGTGATGTCTAGAAAAACCACGTACAAGGGCCTAATTTCTATTTTAGATATTTCTGTACACTGAGTGAGAACAAACAGGTTGCCGTCTAAACGTCTGTCGACTCGAAATCCATACTGGAGTTCTCCTAAATTAGCGTTATGTTGTGCCCACGTTTCTATTTTCATTTTTACTGCTTGCATCGCCAACCTACATAGTACCGATGTCATTGTTAGTGGTCTATACCAGCGAATCCTGTCCTTTTCTCCCTTGCCTTTATATATTAAGTTCATTCTACTCTTTCGCCAACTGTCCTCCATTTGCCTGTTGTGTAATCATTTTTCTACGGCTTTCAGCAGTGCTTATTTAGTGTAATGTCCTAGTTCGTTAATGAGGCTAACGGCAATCTCGTCTAAACCCGCGGCAGTGCGCTTTAAAAATTTTCCTTCGGCCTTTTTCCAGTTGAAATTCTCCAGTACTAGCTCTTACCCGGTTGCTTTCTCCGCCACACTTTTTACTCACCGAGGAAATTCCCTGGACACTCTTTTTAAGCGAATCGGCTGTTACCTTTCTGATGTAACCTAGACCTTCGTACCCTCCCAAATTGATTTCTTCCTTCATCTACAATATGCTGTGCATTGTGACAGACTTCCTACCTAGCGCCTTTATGTGGCTCCAAAATATCATAGGTGCGGCCACATTTTTTTCATGAATCTCTATCACCCAGCCTTCACTTTCACCTTTATTTTTGCCACGATCAATTTCCGAACAATGGATTTATCCTTAAATATATTTTCCCATATTTTATTGACTTCCTCCTGCGGCCGCTTCTCCTTTTTTGCCCTTCTATGCTGCCGTGATGCTTCACGCCGCTTCTCAATCGCTTCCCGGATTTCCTTGTTCCACGAACTTTGCTTCCTCTTTCCTTTGCAGCAAATAGTTTTCTTCTCTCTCCCTATCACTTACGTCATAGATGTAACAGCTCACAATACTCCCAGTCTTTGTCTGGTATTTTGCATACTTCTTCCTGGACTCTTGCGGCTATATTTATTGTTTGCTTGTCAATTAAATACGACGTCCCGGACTTTGATTCCGTGCTCTTATTGCCAGTTTTATATCCCATTTGTAATGTTATTCGTTTATGATCACTACCCAAACTTTTTATCCTTTCCTCGTCTCTTCTCGTTTCTCTCAGTTTGTGATAAATTTCTTCATACATGACAAAATAATCAATACTTGATTGTTTGTTTCCGTCTTCCCACGTGATCTCGCCGTCACATTTAGTCCCCGTGTTAACTATCTCCAGACTATGTCACTCGCAGAGATATAGTAATAACTTCCCATTGGTGTCTGAATATCCGTCAAGGTTATGTCTGTGGGCATTCACATCCCCCAGATGAATGATTTCGGCCTCATTACCAAATTCCATAACATCCGCACTCAATCAATGTACTATCTCCTTATTCTTTTATCTGCAGTTATTTCCCGTCCACAAATAGGCAACCCCTAGCCACGATTTCTTTTCACCTACTGTGCCCAAAACCCAGAGGTTCTCTGAACACGTCTGTTTCACTCTAACGCATTTGGCGCCCCGGTGAATTAGCATTCCTACCCCCCCCCCCCTTTCCTTTCTGATATGATCCTGTTGCACCCTTCCCAAACACAATTTTAACATCTGGTGGCTCTTCCAAATCTCGAAGGTGGGTTTCTGTAACCGCATCAACGTCTATCTGTTCTTTGTTTACCTGCTCCTCAATCTCTAGCCATTTTGCCTTTTTCTGCCACCCTGCATATTTATGTAACTAATCGCAACAGGCGCCTTCTCCCTTTTTGACCTTTTTTCTTGTTTTTCGCAATATTACCCGTGAAAGAGTCCTGGTTGTTTTCCCTGTTGCTAGCTACACCGGAATCCGAAGGGCCCGCATGCCCCCAAAAAAGCTACTGCGCGTCCTGCCAGTCGCCAGCCCACCTCATGATCAAGCCTCTTATCGAATTGAATCCTGTCTATTTGGAAACCGCTCCACCTGTGCACCTCCCTGTTTATATTCACTACCTGAAAACCCTTCTCTCGACTAATTAGCCATATATCTTTGCTTGCGTCGACAAGCGCTCTTTGCGAGTTGCCGTTGCGTACTGGTACTTCCGGTACTGTGCATGCTACAATTTGCCCCTGGGGAGGGCGGGGGCGAGGACACGGTGCGCATGTCCACCTCTTTCACCAAGGTCATCGCTAATTCTGACGATTCTTTATTCAACATGTCATCCCGCAATTACCACGAGGTTACGTCTGTCAGCTTTAGCTGCGAGTTTTTCACCCGCTTGCCTGATGACTGTCCCCAGCGGATGTCCTGGGCAACTTCCCTATCGAAACTCTTTTATCGCCTTTCACCCTTTCTTTGATTGCCTCTGCGCATCGGACTAAATTTGAGTAACCGGCAATAATGACCTTCTGTAACCTGCACCTGGCTGCTGGTTGGGTGACTAGCGTGAGTCACCGCTGCCGCTTTGTCCCCTCCCTCCCTTAAAACTAATTCTCGGAAGCTTAGCCCTGCGACCACTGCACCTGCCTTGGTCATGCCTGATTATCCTTTCACCTCTCCCTCATGTGTGGTCGTCGCCTTAATGCTTCCACCGTCATCTGCGTCTTCTTTGTTCCCTTTGACGACCTTCTATAGGCCCTCCTCGGCTGACCTGAGCCTTTCTTCCATGGCCTTCGTTTTCTCCCGCTCTGTCGCCAATGCATTCTCCAGCTCTGAGATTCTCGTCATGAGCCCACTCAGGACAACCATCATGTTTTCCATTGTCTCCTCGAACTCACATTGTCTACACTTGGCGTCAGCTTCTTCTTCAATGGAACATGGAAATGGAAGATGGAAGACGGAAGTGAAGCTCGCCATAATACGTATGGCGAGCTTCACTTTGCGCTTGTGCGTGCAGAAACGTTTCCGCTATCCACCCGAGCATAAACGTCTGCATGGGTCTGCAGACGTTCTTGGCTCCGTATGACATCAGCCCATTTGCCAAAAATGACGTTATCCGATGCCGACTCTGCGTGGAAGCTATACAAGAACCAGAACCAAATAAAACGCCTCTGATGAAGTAAAGTAATATCACAATCTTTTGAATAAACAGCTAAACACACAAGGATGCATGAGGCTATACGACTGATTGAAGTAAATGTCATAAGATTAAACGTGGTGAATGTAGGGACGAATATGTGCTGGTTGAGTGTTACTTTTCTAAAGCGCATTAGTATGCAATAAGAAATAATGCTCCGTAGGTCACTAGCAAAGTAATATAATACATAAATGCCCTAAACATTTCATTTTTTCTAATTTGACGCGTATATGTTGCGTTTTTTATGTTATCACCGCTATGCTATTATGCGGCCTTGCAGGGAAATGTTGTCTGCGGCCACACCGATCCCCTTGCAGAGTGAAAATCGTGTAGTCGCTTGCGTCTTTGCTATTGCACCCTGATAAGTGCAAGCGAGGGAAACAACAGTAATCTTTGGGGAAGGGGGGAGGGGGATTCCATAGCTGCAATTCATGAGCTCAGGAAGACATAAGTGTTGCTCCTTACCTATTCAGCTCTAATTTGTACCTCAGTAAGCCTAACGGTGATCTATGCACGTTTTCTTTGGGCTATCGGATTCACCATTCTGTTTTAAATAGCACCATTCGAATAAATAATGCCGAGTGTCCCAAGTCTCTATTCACAACCAGGTTCCTTACACTCCATAGTTGCACCGTGTCTTCTTTGAGCTCCTAAAGGCGAAATAAACTTTCGAATGGGTAACGATCGCTGGCAGTCAAAAGGAGCTTGCCTAATGAAGCTATTCCCTCAGAACCCAGCGGTTGATGAAAAAATAATGCCAAGAAATCGCTTAAATTGATTTTTCCTTGACGGCATTGTAACAGGCGTTACAGAATATTCGGTAACTATTTTTATTTATTTTGAAGTCTCGGCTGCCAGCAATAGAATTTTTAGCTCTCAGTATTTCACTTCTGAGCATTTCTCAATAATTTACCGAGTTACACACAGTTTGCAGTTGATTGACAATCAAGAATTTTTTCCCTTAGGTGCAGCGTAGGTATTGCTAAACTCTTGTCAACAGGGCGCGAGAACTCATGCCTAGCCATTGTTGCGGTGCTCCGTTGTGCGTAAAGGGTACCAAAGTATTTATAATTTGATGTTGTTACCCATTCAATACTTACCCCTCTCGGCGCAAATGCCATGTCACTCCTGCAATAGAAATCTACGTTGAGAAAATATATTTGTAACGCAGTAATCGTCATTATAGCCTGCCGAGCCAGAGTTGATTTGGAGTCAAACTCGATCCCAATAAACAAGACGAGACAGTGGACAAAAATTTCTTTAGCTTGTAATATCGCACGGTACGCGGTGGCGCTGTCGGCTACGTTGGGCGGTTTCAGTATTTTTCCAATGCACAGCTATTCGTGGGTCGCAGAAGTTTATAAAGTAAGCATTTCCGGTACAATGTATCTATAAGAGGGGCAATTGCTAGAGTACAGCTCATAGGCTTCATTTATTTATTCATTTTACCTTGTAGGTGCACTAAGAACATTGTGTAAAGGGTTTACAAGCGAAAAATACTATGATAGATAAAAGCAGGTAAGGCAACCGACATAAGTACATGGCATAATATACACAGATTCAGTAAAAGGATAAGCAATGCAGTAGAAACGATACGACAACCAAATAAAATGAAAAAGCGAGCCACTTAGCAGGCTACTGTAGTTGGAAAGCGTGAATACAAAAAAGCGGGCATTTATAACACATAATTATTGGGTTATTAGCCATTCAGTCAGTGAACATCCTCACGAAAAGCTTCTCGATTCAGTTACGTGGCGATACCACCGGAAAGGCAGTTCGAAGAAGCAACGGCATGTGGGCAAGCAAAACAATTATACGCTTTTCATTTACAAAAAAAAAAAACCGAACGAAATCCTGGCTATTATGGAGGCTTTTAGACGTGTTTTTGGCTCGCTGAAGGGGAAGATAGCGCGTCTTGTCACTGTAGACATATAGATGAAAAAGACATAACAATCTAATTGTACGGCGCTTATCCAGTTTCTGGAGAGGGATGTCAAGCCTAATTTGGTTTACACTTATATAACTGTCATAGTTACGAGTAATAAACAGGGCGTACCTATTTTAACACCTTCTTGCATATTAGTTAGGTACTATTGATGAGGCGATCACACTGACGAATTTGGTGAGCAACCTTCACGTTTTCAGTTAATTCTAGTGTTCAGAATTGCCACACGTACTTTGTCACGTGCTGCTTAGGATACATTGAGAGGCGTGAAAATATTCGCATTGCCAAAACTGAATTGAAAAGCTGTAATTCGGGAGTACGAATAAAAGATATTATGAGGATGTCAATTTCTCAAGGTTTCTTCATAGGAAATACGCTTGCTATGGTAAATCTAAGCCATGTTAATGTTGAAAAATAACGAAGATAGACATCAAACTTTTATCAGCGGAGTGCGCCACACGAAGTTGGCGCAGCGATTCGCCATTAGATTTCGAGAGCTCTTCACAGTAATGAATAGTAATGAATGTCGCTCTTCACAGAAATCAATAGGTGGTAGAATATACCAGGGATTTTGTCCTCTGCCGACGCATTCATGCTGACAATAAGAATAAAAGATGTGGAAGGACCTTAGGTACTGGGATGAAGAATCTTTATGTTGCGATTGTCGCTGGATCGAACATTTGGACAAGTGGACTGGTCTTCGACAGGGTAGGAATAATAGTGTTTTACGTGATCACGCCAAGCTTATTTTACAATAAGCTTGGCGTGATCACGCAGTATGGCGCCATCTCTCGGGAACAGCGCAACTTATCCGCGCTAGTCTCCGAGCAGAGATAAGATTTTGTGAGCGCGAAAAGATAAAAATCAAGTGTACATTGGCGTGAACCTGCCTTTGAAACGTAACTGTTATCCGCCTTTGGAACGTCGCTGTTGAATATCGCAAATAAAAGGCCAGAGTATGAGACGTTACAGGTTCAGTCACATTGTGAATAAACATTAAGAACACGGTAGCAACATTTTCAGTTGCTTGGGCATTAACTATCGATTTGAAACTAACTAACTGATTTAAACTTTTCAATAGCAAATCTGTTTATGGTCGCGGTGTTCCAGCAACATCTCCTAGAGGCTCGCAGCTCCTAGCGAGTATGTAGTACCACGGCCGCTACATAAAAGAAAAAAAAAAGGTGCGTCCTCTTGCGTCGCGTCGCCTAATAATGGGCGAGCGCGCATCAGCTGAGTTGGCAGTTGCGGCCGCTGTTTTTGTTGAGGACGCCACTGCTTCGGTACATATAGCAGACGCTCGTTCCTGCTAGAATGTGTTTTTTTTTCATCATTTATGCGTATTCATGTGCTTTTTCTTGTGCTTTCTCGTGTGTGTTTTTTTGTGTGTGTGTGATCCTTGCCTCTTGTTTCGTGCGCTTGGGTACTGTTCTTTGGTGGGCGTGCATGTGGCAGCCGGTTTTTTTCGATCGGTGCGATGCCGCGAAGCTGTTATACGCCACTGTGCAACTCAAACGCCAAAAAAGACGCTACTGCGAAATATCACGAATCTACAGGGTAGGGAAGCGTGCCTGAAGAATACTTCTCGCCATAGACCGTCGGGGAAAGGAAGGAAGTGGGAGCCAAACGAAAGGTCGCTGATATCTTCATTACGTTTTACTGAGAATGACTGTAAAATGAACATCAATGTGATGCTTTTGCTTCCCAGTGTGGTACCGACATTCTCTCGCGGTGACAGACACTACAGGCAATAAAAAACGCGCATTCCCAGAAAACGCCGTCGGAATCCAGCTCTTGACGCAGTAGCTAGGGCAGGTGACTGAAAGCTCGCGAGAAAGCCCAAAGGTTAAAACTTCCTCGCACCGTCAAGGAGAACAATTGCAGAAATGGCTGGCCGATCGAGATGAAATGAAGGAACGCCTCTTAAGTTATGAAAACAGCAAGGACGTTGAGGTCTCTCTTCATGCATTACAAAAAGCGCAAGAAGGAGAGAAAGCTGCCGTTTTTATCAGAAGTGGCCAGTTTGCGCAAGAAACAGCTCGTGTACAATGAAGGTATTTTGTCCTGTTGACATGAGTTGCGAGAAAGAGTCAGGTGCAGTTCCTCAAGTAGCAAACCACTTGTTATGATTCCTCTTTCAAAGACGGATATCTGACACCGGTGGGCTATTACCTCACAAGATGCCTCAAAAACGACACGCCTTTTTTAATGACACTGGAAGTCTTAAATTTTCCATAAGCTGACGAACATTGATATCTGACTTAATAACGTACGACCAGGCACGTAGCCAGAACTTTATCCTTGGGGGGGGGGGGGGGGCAAGGGGGTGCACTTGGCGGGTTAACAAGGTGAGTTTCAGCCAAGTGCGGGGGCGAGAGGAGCTCTTGGGAGAGACTTGCCGATGAGAAACATTGGCAAGAGCTAAAATGAGTTACAGAGAAAAAATAGAGAAAAGTTACATTTCAGGAGGAAAGGCATGTGGGTCCTCCTCAGTGCCTGCATGACTCCCCGCTTCTTCATGAAGGAAAGCGTAAATCCAATCAGAATAATTCCTAATAACGAGAACTCTTTTTCATATCGGGTGAGTCAAGTGGGCAACCATCATAGACAGTATTGAGGCCAACTCTAGAAGAGATAGCCACTCCTGTATAGGCGAACTCTTCATATATGGGGTAATCGGCACTCCTACGTACGACTTCAACATTGAACCTGTAATGTCCAAATAAAAAACGCGTTATTTACGGCGTGATCAGAGTTAGTGTCACGCGTACCAACGCGACCGTGGAAGCGCTTCTCCGTGAACCGCTCTACCTTTGCAGGGGCGCCACAGCAAGTGGGATGGGAAGCGGGGCCGAGACGCAGTTTCGCGGCCACCCAACAGGGAGCACCTTTTTTTTATATATCCGTCATGGTACCACACAAATTAGGCAAGACCCACTGCTCAACTCTGCGGTCCAACAAAAAAAGAAATGAGAATGTGTCGATAGCTATAGCCTAGCGGGAATGTGCCACATAATTTGTGCAAGCACCACTACTCACCTCCGGTCCACTAAAACTAAAGAAGCTATCTGTAACTTGTCTGAGCTTCCCGCGTGCCACATTTTATGCACTAAGAGCGAAATCGGCATTTGTTTACGGCCAGGAGGCAAACGTATGTCATTAAGAAGCACGGTGGTTTCTCTCGAGTGTTCCGCGGTAGGTGAAGTCATGCGTGTTCCGCAGGAAGAAGCGTCAACAGGAATGGGCGCCTGAACGGTAACTATGACGTCCTTGTGATGCAGAAGCTCGCGCAAGACATGCCGGAGCCAAGCGCAGGCGTAACTCAGAAGATCCGAGCTTCCAGTGATAGAAGCTGAGGTTAGACGTGAACGCCTTCCATCAGACCTTTAGTTGAAAGTGAGGCCAAGACGAATTGACGGAGAAGGCTTCACTGTGTCATGAGCCTTCGCGACTTTAGGACGGTGAAGCTGGCTAGTTTATTTCAGTACGTCTGCTATGAGCGATTGTTTGAGGCAAGCGCGTAACATTGCTATGAATCTGGCCGCTTAATGCATTTACGTCTGTGTGACACAAACAGAACACGCTGCTGGAAACAAAAGTAAGTGCACTAGATAGCCCCAGCGCCGGACAGTATCGAGATACACCCTTTTGTGTATCGGCGTATCTGTCTCGATATCTATTTCAAAAATGTGCTTGTATCTCAGTAGTGAAACACTTTTAAGATGTATCGAATGTATCACAATAATCTGAAAGGCACGGGTGCCTAGTTACTTTTATTTGTCGAAAAGGAGCTAACATGTTTAATAAGAGGAAAGAAAACCCACAATGGTAATAAGCGCGAACAAGGGACACAGTACTCGCGAGAGAGCAGAGACCCAACGATATTGTTCGCAGCGCAAGACAGAGCTGCGTGTTTGTTCTCTCGCCTTTCCTGCGTCTAGTGTTCGTGCTTAGTACCACCATGAATGACTTGTTCCCACTTGGCCAGCTTGCAACCTTGTTGAGAAAGAAACACTTTTTGTGCTGAGCCAAACAAAGCCGAGCCGCTGGTCGGCGACATGGGAAGGTTGGTGGAGAGTTCCCCGCTGATGGCCAAATCGGTGAGGCAGTATTGTCGGCTTTTGCCGACGAATGCCGCTGTCTCTCCAGGCCGGCGCAGCACCCGTAATTTTTTTCGGTAACTGGTTGACCCCATTACAGATATGGCCGTGCTTTTATTCGTTATAACACGAGCTGGTGCTACTCCATCGCGGTAGAGAGACTTTTCTCGCTCGCGACTCCCGTGTTAAGGCCAAACCAATGCTGCCTAGAAGAGAGCCTAATATAGCAGCAGGTGCTGCTTCAGAGGAATGAACGCAGCAACCTTCTCCTCAAAACAAGTTTTGGGTGCAAAATAAATGTATACTTTTTCTTAATTCACTGGTGGCAGTTGGTGATCGGAGTGACATGGTTGTCTGGCACGTTTCAATGAGCTGCAACATCATTCACAATATTATACTGCACCCAATAAATGTCTTTACGGAGCATCAGCATCCCCCAATAAAAGAAAAATTGGGGCAGCCACGCACTAATGGTGCGAATACTGAGGAAATTCCGGAGCTGGTGGCGTTACCCTCCTCCTCACCATCACTTCCAATTCCCACCCCTTGCAATACTATCTGCAGTAGACATGGCTATGCTGTACTTCACCACCTCCCCTCCTCCTTTCCCTCCTCTTCACCCCCTATTCCTTTTCCCACTCGCTTGCTATACTACAGTATAAAAGCCTATGCGTTACTTTCTCCCCTCCCCCTTTTCCTCGCTACGCACCCTCGCATCTCTTGTCCTCACTTCCCTTTCTCACTACCTTGCTACACTATACTCTACAAGGCTCTGCTATGCTCTGCTAGTGTGCCTCGTTAGCCGAGTGATTACGACGCTCGTCTTTGTATCATTGCTATGCGGCTTCGAATAGCTTCTCGCGAAGATGTTTTACTAATGCGATTATTGGGCGCGAGATCGACCTATAGGTGGCAGCAGCGTCACCGCGTTAGTGTGGAGAGGCGGTCGGCGGCGCGTATACAAACGCACACAGCGGCGCTTCGTTGTGAGCAGTTTGAGCCGATTGTTGGCGAAGAAAATGCGTTGATTGCTGCATACTGGTAATATATACACTCCTCATTGTTGAATTGATGCACAAAGATCATCCAACGTTCCAATTACTAGTGAGAGAAGCGCAATCTGCAGATGAAAGGGATGATCGCCCTGGATGACAGTCTGCGCTTACGCACTATACATATATTGTTGTTTTCTCTGTACGTGTTTAGCTTATGTTCTGTGTACTACGCACCGCTGCAGCACGACTGAATTACTTAAGAGTTTACTTCTTGTTCATATGTATACCAGCCCATATTCCTGTGCAATTAGTTCAATAGCACTGTTCGCGCGAATACGCATACGCAGTAAGAGTGTTTAGCACAAAGTTTTCATCGACTGATTACGTGCACGACAGTATTGCAACAAAGGTCCGGTTATTTTGTGGAATAAGTGTCTTTCTTTTTTTCAGAATAATAACGGCCGCTACCTTCCGTCAATTTATAACAACTCCACACAAACGCTCAAGAAAATGTGAAGAAAAGGATGAGGTTTTGCGTGAAATATACGACATATATCTCAGGCACGCCGTCGGGCTAAGAGCACGGGTGGTTCTGCATAAATTTCGTGCGAAGTTCAAATTGCGCGTGGCAACATCGTTTTATCACTGCCGTGTCATTCCACTGCCTGTTTTTTTTTTTTTTTTTTTTTTGAGGGACAGTTTGAGTACCGAAATCTCAGACTTCATCCGATAGAAATATTTCGCTGTATTGGGACCACGACCGTAAAATAAAAGGACATTTATTCGCAACTAAAGGTCATCATGAACTACAATACCGCAGTTATACACCTAATAACCACGTGAAAGTGCATGAGCCTCGTTTTTGTTGACCACGGAGTCGCTAAAACGCTGCATTTACACACAATTTAATGATCCTCATGTTTGCGACTATGCCAAGCGCACTTTACGATGTGCTTGAACCAGAAAGCGGCACCAACACTGAAATGATTCTGGCGAACGAAGGGTACGACACCAATACACCGCCCTCTCGAAAGTCGCGCTCACTGATCTTATTACAATGCGCATGCAGCCGAGCAAGCCCATTTGCTTCTGTACACAATGTTAGGTATACGTACGAGCAGTTAAAATCGTGCTAACATAACAGAACAAACCGCCCTTTGAGAATGTGCAGGACGTACGCGCACATGCAAGCACGACGTGGCTAGCAGACGACGCAGGGAGCAATCCACACTAGGCGCGCTTCAGCCAGTAGCCCTCAGGCGGCGACTACGCTTGATCTCGCGGCCAATAGGCAGAATGCGAAAGGCGGCAGGGTGATGCAGTTCCAAGCGAAACAGGCGCGGAGCGTTGCCTCTAGGCCGAGAATCGCTAAAGAATGACACTGTCGCTGTGCTACTGACGATTCAAAACCACAAACGGAGAACAAAGGAAATGGGTTTCGTTAAAGGAACTCTTCTGTTTAACTTTCTCGCAGAGGATCTGCCCTATTTTTGGGAGTTTGTAGTTTGGCGTGCCTCGTCTTCATTGCAAAGGAGCTCATTTTATCCGGTCAAGTACATAGGCCTATATTAGCACCCGCGACGCTCGAGAAGGAGTTGAGAAACCGCAAACTCACCTTGTTTTGTTTGTTTGTATATTCGTTAGCGAGTCGGGTTCTATACTTTGCTGTCTTAGTATGCCACACTCCTTTTTGGGAGCAATGCCCTTACTGGCCGAAGGCCGACGGTGGCATGCTCACACAGTTCCAAGCGAAACAGCCGCCGAGCCGGCCGAGCTTCTTCGCTAGGCCGCTAGCTTCCCTACCATGTCGCTCTTAAATGTCTCTTAAAACACAGCTGGCAGCCTAGATTCCGGGGTATGCGCCTGTTCCTAATAATCAAGAAGTAGCGCGCCCGTGTTCGTCCCTCTATATGCGTGTTCGTATTCCCGTTAATAAACATCTGAAAGCTTCATAAAAATCAGCAGCATTTGTTAAAATGTTATCACGTGCTCATAAAAATACTTACATCACCAATAAACAAACTGCCAACAAAACGAAGGCACAGCAATTCTTCTTTGCAAACATGGCGACCTCAAGCTGACGTACGTCTCAACGAAAGTTCAAACTGTAAATTTGAGCGGTACCTCAGCAGCTTTATATAGAAATAGTCGAGTGGCGGCTATAACGCAGAAAAAATATGTAAGGTGACTTTCCCAAATGACCTTGTTGACAGTTCGAAGAAAACGTATATGTGTCTGGTGGCAAAAAAATTGATACGTGTCGCAAATACGCAATATATATAAACAATGAATAAGCAAAACTTCTTCTTTCTACCGTAAACATAAATTGTGAAACACTTCGAAGTACAATATAGGAAAAGAAAACAAATATTAATTCTATCCTAACAGTTTCAGCAGGCGGTCCAGCCTTCTTCGGAGGATGTAATTGTAATGATATAGCACAACCAATGGCACAATGACCGCCCGCCCAGTTTGGGGCCGAACGAGGTTTGCAAAAAAGAAGACAAAGAAAAAAAAGAGAGAAAAATAACGAAGGAAGCAACGGCGACAATTCCTTTGCAAGGCCATTCGTCAGTGGCTGCAAAACGAGGGAGGGAAATAACAGCGGGAGGAAAGAAAGGGAGCCGCCGGTGCCGGGCGAGGCGGGCGGGTCATCCCTGTCTCTTCGTGATGTAGATAAGAAGGGCGGTTTGAGCAAGCGACCGAGGGAAAGGGGCAAAGAGAATTGCCGCTTCTACACATACTCCATACATACGGAGTCCAAGTTCATATGGTGCGGTGGTTAGGCAGTGGGGCCGGGCCGTACACACACGAGCAGAGATACATACGACCCGCTCCAGCTTTGGGAAAACATTGGCCACGATGGATGGCTGAAAGTAAAAAAAGAAACGAAAACAAAGAAGGAGCACATGCATGTAGCACCGATTAGGTCTTTTCTGACGCGCTCGGTGGTTTACTTAGCGTCCTTTGCGTCTTAACTCACGTGTGTTTAAATAGATAAAATAATTAATTCCCTTTCTGTGTGGTACGATTGGTCGCGGAGGCGCGTCAATCACCCAGGGCTCTCAATGATTCCGAGGGGGAGTGATCTGAAATTCTTTGTGAAATATGAGTCCCGCTGTTCGCGCTCTCTTGTATTCTGAAAGCCTGATTGTGGGAGTATCCCACTTGTGTGCTCGAACGAGTGACCAGGCAGGTTAATGGGTTTGGAGAACGGCAAATTATGGAGGCCTTTCACGTCTGCCCTGTGGTTGCTGAAACTTAAACGGTGGGCGGTTTCTGTCTGTCCGATAATATTGCTGCTGGCACACTTCACAGCGAATTTAGTGTACCAACCCGGCGAGACAAAATTAAGGTCGTCTTTAATTTTGTACTCAAAGTCCGAATAGGAGGCTTCGGCAGTATTTGTGGTCAGGATGTGTTTGCACACCCTGCAAACAGGTTTCCCGCATGGCCTACACCGATAGTAGTCGGATTTTCGTGTTTTCTCCCTGACCAGCAAGTCTCTCAGGTTTTTATTTCTTCGGTAAAGCACCTTGGGTGGGGTGTGAAATACACTCGACTACTCTGTTTATGAATGTTGAAGTGGCGGCTGAATATAGAGTTGACCCGAGGGGCTGCAGCGGAGTACGTGAGGATTAAATTTGTCCCTGACGTTCTATCTTTATCTGCGCATTTTGGAGGCGAATCACCTTAGGGTCTAGGTTTGTCCTTTGTGTGGTGTTATAAACATAACCGATGTTATAAACAAAGTCGGGTATAAACATACCCGATGTTTATACCCGAGGAAACATGTCACACGTGTGTGTATGCTGCGATTACAATTACGATTATAAAGTTTGAGATAAAAGTCATATGCAACACTCAAAACACCTATGAAATATCTTAATAAAGTAACATGGAATAATAATTAAAGGCACTACGTTATCGAAATTAACAAATGGCAATCACAGTCCTGAAGGATTAATAGTTTGACCATTTGCTCTCGATTTCACACACCAAAAAACAGTTGTAATGAAGGGAAAACGGAATCCAGAACTCAAGACGATGTACGAATTATAACAAAAATTGAAGACCATTAAAGGGGAACCAAATAAATACATTTGTGTATACAGACACCTTACGTCACTCAAGTTACATTCACTGGACAACGCGCGTGTGACGTACGGTGACATACCGGTACAATTTTTTTCTTCCATTTTGAACCCTCGGCCCAAAAAGCGAGCGTGCTCATTTGTATTGTCAATGATTTTTTGTGGGTACTTTTGACGCAAGAATGCTGCTGTCAATTCATTTGCGTCGGTGTCATATTGTGTAATTTCAGACCAGATTCTTCTGTATCTGTGGGATTGACAGTCGATGACGCCTGTTTTGCAGTGGCGGGGGTGACTCCTGTGGAAAATTTCTGCCTTACCTCTATGCTTTCTTTGTCTCTCTTTATTTTAGAGCGCAGTTTAGGCGCCCATTCCTGTGTTGAGCGGCGTCGCTGTCGCCGTCGGTGTAATAACCGTTAAACATCAAAAAAATAAAATGAGAAATAAACAGCTCAAATGGTGCGCCTATACAATGCTCTGGTATTCATCAACAAACACTGTCATATACACGCGGCTTCCTCGCTGGAAGTGGGCCGTGTAGAGCGCTAGTGCATCCCACAAGAATCCGACCAGGCTGCGCCTGTTCTTCTTGGCGTCTGCTTAATGGCTTCTGACAAAATATATAATTTGTGGTCTCACGGCATCGACGTCTGTCTGCCTGTTTCCACAACGCGATAGGCGGCAAGTGAAGAAGTCATGTTACCTGAAACGTGACAGTATTCATTTTTACTTTGTAAAGACGAAGAAATGCTAAGTACTTAAACTGTACGTGTTCTCGGAAAGAGAGAAGAAGTATTAGAGTAGGAAAGGCAGAAGGCTAACCAGTTTACTAAAACCGGTTTGCTACCCTACACATGGGAGCAGGGTGGGGGAGATTTAAAGATACGTTGTCGGGAAGCCTTGAACGGAACAAAAGAAGTCGACGCGCCATGCAGTGCGTCACCTCAGCATCTCCGTGCACTCGGCTGATTGTAAAGTTCTTTACTCGAGTTTAGCGCAACCGTGTCCATTGCTCTGCATGGCGTATGCAGAGCGCGTGTTTTTCAGCAGAGTGGCGCACCGTAAGAGCAAATTCATACCATAAGGTCTAGGTATCAGGGGTGACTAGCGTACTATCGCAAACTTTGACTTTCCTTTAACGAGCGGCTGTACACTGATAGTGATGTGTACGTGTGTGTGTTTGCGCGTATGATACCCCTCTCTATATCTCTCTCTTTTTCGTACGATTCTAACTTTCAAACTCCCCCATAGGTTTCGCCTTTCCAGCTTAGCATACCGGTTGTCCTACGCTGCCTACTATCCCTGTCTTTCCATCTTCCCCGTTTTCCTTCCTTCTCGACTATGCTTACTCACTAGCTTGTTGTATGTGATGCAACGAAAACTGCTAAAATCGCCCAATCTCATATTTTTATTCTTGAAGTCTGCTTATGAGCACTAAAGTGGAATAGAACAAATAAAATCGTTTGCGATCCATATATGTTGCACCACTGGCCCTTTGCTTATGGATAGAATTTTGCGCAGTGTGGTGACATCACCTCTCACTTACGGGACGGCAAAATGTCATCACAGCATGCCCTGTGAATGCGGCCTATACGCATTAAATATTCCTGTGCGACACCAAAAAAAAACGAAGCTTTCTCAGAATAATCGCATGGTCCCCCATTCCAAAAAAAAAAGATAGCTGTATGATATTGTCCCAGTGCAGGCTTTCTGCGAGCGAAAACGAATTTATATTCGTACAATAATTCTTTTGTCAGAGAGTATAACGCTTTATATTTTTTCGGCAGCTTTATTACATCGCTCTGCGCAGCCTTCTTGGATTATAAGGGTCATATTTATCGCCTCCTCACATTAGAAAAAAACCCGCAGGTGAAATGCTGCCAACCGCTTTTCCGTAATCCGAAAACATCACACATATGATGATGTAGAATACATAGCACGAAAAGCCCGTTCATATTGTTAGGAAGAGCTCCGCAATAAAGAAATGAAACAGCAGCTGCTACGGAACATAACCTGTCACGTAGGACCATTTCGCACGCATTATTCGTAATCGTAATTGTAACCGACGTAAAAAAGAAACGCGTTTCTGTAACTTCAACATTATGTATACTTAAAGAACAAATGTGTTTTTCTGAGGTACGAGGTAAGTCAAAATTTCGCAGGCCGCTATCCGAAGTAATCCTATGGCAGCATGGTCTGACAAATTTTGACCACCCCTGTACATGTAAAAAAAACAAGCGTTAAGAATGTATAAAGTTAATTCACATGCTTAAAAACCGACAACGCAACTTCCATCTTCACTGAAACAAACTTTATTTTCCAAGAATTACAAAGTAAAATACACCCCGTAGCTTCGACAGAGTGTAGAAAAATTGTCAGGGAAGCATTATTTCCTTTGAGTATCTTTACATCTGGAATTTATAATACAAGGAAGGAATATCCAACTTCTAAACGCCCATGTTACCCGTAATATTTACACAATGGAAGGTTACTGCACAGGTTTGTTCACTGAAATAGAAAAGAGGAAAAAGATGTCGTGTAATCACACTAAGCGAGTGCAGAAGCAAAAATAGTGCGATTTCATTTAATAGCCTTACGTGCACATTACGTTGCCATTACATAGCGCAAATGTATGGCGCCTTACACAGTGAAGCGCCCTCTAATAATCTGCAGCTAAAGTGCAGAATTTCACATGAAAATACAGCAGATCTCAGGTCTTGGGGCAATAGATGTAATGCAAAGTAGTCAGCTTGGAGCGGCACGCACCGCATTGTTCGTTGTCAGGTAAATCAAGGCATTCATGACACGAGCGCAGCATTCTGTGGCATGTGAATCATGCCGTACATGACTTACATGGAATAAAATTCATGTTCCACCTGTAATTTTACTTCATCATGCAGTCGTTCCATACCATACCAATTTTGGTACATATCCATTTAATGAGATGGCCCCAAGAGTCCCATGACCGTGTATTGCGAATCAAGCCGTACATGGCATATATGTTACGAATTGTGCCTCAAGCCCCGCCACTTAACTTCGTCATGCCCACTTGTCCCGCCATAACCATTTTGGTATATTGCTCATTCCACGCTAACTCTCCCAGGCTTGCCGCTCCACCATCAGCGAATTGCTGCTCTCTATGCAAAGCAAGAAGTGTACCGACGAAATATTTTTGGCGAAAAAATGTTTCAGTGCCGCAAACCGGATGTGAAGTTTTCCGAAAAGCTCCAAACTTATCGCTCGTAAAACGCATTTTCAAAACACTTCTTTTTTCTAAGTTGGACCAGGGCAGAAGTTTCCCCATAAAGCGACCACAGGCTTGTCACCTAAAACAGGTTTCACGAACGTTTCCGATTCCGCGAGCTCTTTATGCGCCCTTAAATATAGACAATATGACCCATCCTGGGGATTTTTTTCATAGAAAGGCAACATTCAGTGAAATGAAAAAGTTTGAAAAACCTGACGCTAGGAAGCTTAACATTGAGGTTGTCCTAGTAAAATTATGCTAAATAACGTATTTAGTAGCAACATTAGCTGTCTAATGACTGAGAAAGTTTGATCAAACTACTTTTTCTTTTAAGGAAAAAATATTTTTGAAGCTGCGTTGCGCCGGTGTCTGTTCTTGCTCGTGTTTTGTCTGAGCAGTAACGCATCCAGCGGTAAGTACAGCCTTCGTGGGCGCGAGGTTCGTAACTGCTAGTTGAGGAAGAGGCGTCTAACCAGCGTCCGCGACAATGTATACGGTACAGAGAAAGCTACTTTAGAGTTCCCTGCAAAACAAGGCCCCTGGGGAAAACCGCTCTGCAATCCCATTCGACGCAAAAGGCTCGCCAGAAGTCTGCGAGACTGCTCGGATTCTTGGCTCTTGGGACCTATGAACGTTTCCCTGTATCCGTAGGCCAGCTGTTGTTAACTTTTGAACATTTCATATAGTTAGCCACTGTCAAGCGTGTGCTGTTTTGCTGTTAGCGAACTTGAATGCGCACTGTTCTAAGTTTTATATCTATTATTAATTTCTCGCTACTTGTATTGTGCAGTAACCACTGATCGTTTCAAATATATGTCTGCTAGTTGCTTTTTTCTTGGTCTGTTTTTATATTATTCTGTGTATCGCTGTGAAACCTATGAACATCTTGTTTTTTCCCTGACTCTTACTTACTCTCTCTGCAGGCGTAGCGAGTGAATGAGTGTCTATGCAACGCTGAAAACGAAGAAATCCATTAGAAACTCATTCGGAAATCTTCACGTCCCGTACGTAGCATCAGGCAGCATCCTGATGCATCAGGATGCATTAATGTAGATTGGGATATGGATGGATATTTAAAATTCACGCATTGTCCTTGTCACTCTCTTGCGTTCAAGACAACACCTCACCAGCAGTACATCCTAGCATTATTTACATGCATCACGTATCATTAGGTTCAGCAATCCGTGTACACAATAGTTTGCCTTGCAAATAAATCTTGTAAGTAGCCGTTTAAGGCGTAACACTGTCTTTTTAGTGGAACGTCTGGTTGAAAGCTGGACAAAGCTACCTGACGGCTAAAAACAACTACGTAGTGTTCGCTACAGCGCACACTAACAGAAGGTAAACTGGATTACTTTGTCTATGACACAGCTAAAGCCTGTAAGTCTGCTGGGCGTAACGCGATTCTTTTTTTATTTGTTTCTGAAATACAATGGGGCACATTTAGTGGGCGAGGGTGTTGCAAGCATGAGAAGTGTAGCACGTAAGATAATTCGATGTTCGCCATCTAAATTTTATTGTATCATACTTTTTCAACGTATATTGATCAATAGTGTGTCAGGGGAATAAGAAAATTATAACATTTCGAGTGGATTTTACTCGACCGATTATGTCGATGGAGCTCTGGATACGGGAGGAAAAATAGGAGCACACGTGCGCGTAGCAAAATCTAGCCAGTTTCAAATTTCCTGCAGTATTCTATATATTTTATGCCTACAGTAATAAATAATATTTTCTAAATGACTTCCTGATTTCACGGAACTGAAGTGATGAAGTGATGTTACCGTAAATATGCGAGATTTTTACTAGACGTTTTTCTCACCCGAAAGTCGTAGTAAGACTGATTTCCAGTAATTGTATAAAACATTGATGGCGATTGCGGCCGCCTAATAGATCCTGAGGTGATCTATTAGTGAGGAGATCTGCTGGAGAGGACAATTATGAGAGCCTTCTCCTCAGGCAACGTGTTACGCAGCAACGCCGTGTCACTAGAATTAAGAGCGAAATGCAAAATTTCTTCACCACTGAAATGCTACTTAGACAACGTGCACTTTTGCGAGTGAGTCCCAACGATTTGGTTCGTTTCTAGATTTGCATAGGCATTCGTTCACTGAGTTGGGCTGCTTTATGTAAAAGTCTCCTATTTAACACTGCAATGATAAGGGGGCACAGTTCACCAGATCAGGGTGGCCAGGTCTAAAAACAAAAAGTAGCCAGAAAATCGGGATAAATAGCGAAAAAGTAGCCCAATTGAGCGAATAGCCTTAAATGTAGCGAAAAGTAGCGGCGCGTCTCTGAAAACTAAGACGTTTTCATACATGTATTGGATTTTGGAAAAAAAAATGTAACTAAGAATAGTATGAATACAGATAAAATACATCTAACAAAACCCGCTTTTACAAAATACCCTATGGAAAGTAGAAACTTGCATTCCCCGGCAGGTGTGAAAAGGTTCATTGTTATCATACACGCATTAACGAAATTAACAAGCCTCTGAACCCAATTTTGAAGTTTTCCTTCAATTATTTAGTAAAAACGGGCTGATTTCTTTCTAATTTTGGCTCAGGTGGGTTTTTCTTCGAGTGTACGCTCTAATCCTGTCAGTTAAAATCTGTATCCTGCCACCCTAGTTTGGCTGCAGGTTTATTTTTGTATGACGCGCCCATGTAGGAAGCAATGGAATCAACGGTCAGCAGTGCTCTTATAATTACGAGATTCCGATAGGGGCGGCGGTGCTTTACTGCCCCTGTAAATACTGCCAGAGGAAGACTATGTGGCTTACAGATATCTCGATTTACGAAGTTCCCGACTTATCGAACTAATTTGAGTGCGGTCATCACTTCAAGAACGAGTTTAAGCCGTACTTCAAGAATAGAACTGACGAGATTTGAATGAACATCACTTGCTCATTTTAGGTATATTGCGTGCAGGGACCAATCGCGTCGCCCTGTCACAAAGATGACACTCGTCGAGCATCTTGCCTTACTTTAACCCGAGAGAACCACGGGAAATCGCCTTTTGGCGACGATAAAAATGAATAGGTTGTTAGGACACATAATGTCAGGATTGCAAGAATACGAACACAAATTGTTGCGATTTCCCTTGTAATCATTTCTTGTGAGATGGCGAAATGCGTATATTTAGTATTGGTTAGTCGCACTCCACACTTAATCATAAGAATTGACAGAAGCAGTTTCTTGAACATCCTATATTCTCATGTTGAGTAGAGAGCACCCTCAACACGAAGGGCGGAGCTCCCCGGATTCTGTTGTTTTCGTCGGAGTGTAGTTCAAGAGTGTAGTTCTCAAAGAGGTGGTGGGAAAAGTCAGGTTTATTTACCGTTTATTATTATTTTTTACGATTGGCTTAAAAAAGAAACACCTTTCAGATATCTTCACTCATTTCTTAAAATTTATTTGCATTAAGCCCGATACAGCTACGTGGAACCGGTAACTCCCCTTTTATTTTCGATTCTTCAATTAAGGCAGAGGAGGTAGGGCAAGCTACAACCACGGGCGACAGTGTTCCCTTGTCCTGTCTTCCGAGCACTTTTTTGTGCACTGCATGTTAGAAGCTCTAAATGCGCAATGACCGTGAAGCTTTGACACCACATACTCCTACCCCGGTGTCTGCGATGTTATCACCTATCTAAAGTTTGGCAAAATTAAGGGGCCGCAATCAACAATAATAATAATAATATCTGGGGTTTTACGTCCCAAAACCACGATATGATTATGAGAGACGCCGTAGTGGAGGGCTCCGGAAATTTCGACCATCTGGTGTTCTTTAACGTGCACCTAAATCTAAGTACACGGGCCTCTACCATTTCGCCTCCATCGAAATGCGACCGCCGCGGCCGGGATCGAACCCGCGACCTTCGGGTCAGCAGCCGAGCACCGTAACCGCTATACCACCGCGGCGGACGGGCCGCAATCAAGAGGACTCAGCACCGGCGTGAAGTATATATTCATATATATATATATATATATGATATATTCATATATTCATATATTCATATATTATATACCATATATTCATATATATATATATATATATATATATATATATATATATATATATATATATATATATATATATAATTAGATGACGTTTATTGTTCCTGGTGCTAATATGTAATGTGAATTGCAAGCACACACAAAAAAACAAAAAGATACACTTCAACGATGTTTCGTTGAATGAATGAATTGCTTTTACTTGTGCCTTTACCTCATGCTATCTACATATTCTATGTTGCGAAAGTAGGCCGCAGCAGATATCGTTTTGAAGTCTTACAGTTTTTATGAATTTCATCAATGGGTATTTTGCGCATATCAACCATCCTTTTCCATCTTCTAGCAAAATACCATAAACAGCGGAGGTTAAAGCTTCTTCCTCTTGAACAATGTGCATCTCCACTTTCATGCAAAAGATTTTAAGACTTCCTAAAGATGTGTCTACGAAATCATTTTCACCTGCTATAGCCAGCGCTATTACATAGAACCTAAAGCAAGGGTAAAAATACTTGTTTACGTACACGGACTGTGCCAAGCACGCGAGGTTGTGGAGACCTTCGCATCCCCCGCCAGGTCTTGCTGCGCATCTCTGTCTCATAAACTGACAAACATTGCCGTAGACGTGGTTCCAGAAGGCAGCATCCTTCGTAAACCCGATACAGAGCTGCTAGGAAGCGATAACGTAGAGCAGGCGCGTTGAACGCGGACAGATAATAAAAAAAGCACATCTACGCTTCTTCCCTATGTGAAATTGCGTTTCCTTATCTTTCCAAAATGTGCTTGGCGGCACGACATTGCGTCGTTATTTTTTGAACGGCATTGCTGTCAATACTTTGCCCATATGTGGGAACTACAATTTAAGAAAACAGGCAACCTTTCATACTTTTTTGTAAATCATGACTTGCAGCGTGTATAATTGTCTTTAAAAACATGTGCACTCTCCATCGAGATCATTGTAACCTCGTCGCAGAGTCGTGGTACCCAAAATAATAGTTAAAATACCTCCCTAAAGAGAGTCACCCACATGGCAAGCAGAACGCAGCGAGAAAAGAATCTCGCCGCGGTGGTCTTGTAGTTATGGTGCTCGCTTGCTGACCTGCAGGTTGCGAGGTCCAATCCCTGCCTTAAGGCCACATTCGATGTACGTCACCCGCTAGAGACTGGTGTGCTTATATTTCGGCGTGCGTTAAAGAACCACAGATGGTCAATTTTTTCGGAGCTCTCCACTACACCATTCCTCATGAACATATCGTGGTTTTAGGACGTAAAACGCTGACAGTTACAATGCTTATCACCTTGAAAATTAACGCATACTCTTTCTTTTTTCATCGAGTGTATAATAACGCATCATTACGGTTTTCCCAGAATATTTGGCACGCTTTGGCTCATCATTTGTAAATGGTAGAATAAGAGAGACAAAAAAATCATCTCGCATTATCAAAGACCAACCACTTCCGGCTGGAAAGTACTTACGCCAGCTATTACGGCATCCGCAGCATAAATGCTGCGGTTGTATTATGCTTACTCAATAAAACGTCCTTTTGCCATTCCTGTAATTCTTTACGCTTACACATGTTCATATAGCAATATACGACATGTATATGAGAAACATATGAATTCGTATGAATTGCACGCATTCCTCAATAGGAGCTACGGAATTTTCGCAATGGCGTACGGAACATCTCAGTAGGAATTGCAGATGCACCCTTACATGCAGAAATCTTATAGCGCCTACCAGTTCCTTTCAACGCACTGGCAGACGTTGGGAGCTTTCCGCAGTTTACATGTCCATGCATTGAGGCCTTTGGCGACACAGTGCACAACTGTCACACTATAATTTGCTGTTAACTGCTAGGATATTGTTACAACGAATTGTGTTACGAAGTTCTGCCATCATAGGATTGCGCACAGCTTGCATCGCGATCGCAAATCACCATATATTTGTTTTGCTTGCTGTTCTTGAACACTGCCGTAATGACGACATTCTCAGATTACATTTATTATCAGATACCGCCCTCACTGACTGTGCAACCACCGTTCTTCAACTTGAACTGCCTTGGCCTGCTGATGTGCCAGCTTCACCGTCACACCGTTTGTCCTCTGTAGATTACGTTCGGCTGTCACCACAAGCTGCCAGGCCTTGACGACATCACCAACTCTTCCCAACGGCCACTACATAGTCTCTCCATTAGTTGACGTGCTGTCTGCCCAAGATGTTGCTGTGCCGCATACCATCATGCCGCATGGCCCGAGAGACGATCGTCGCCATGATACAGCCCGCCAGATTTGTAGATTACGACGAAGGAATCCTGCTGAAGCCGTAGAGCCCAGCGACCTAGGCGACCAGTTGGGTCCTTGAGTGATGAAGTCCAACAGAGAGCATGGCGGTGAGTAATAAGTGAGAATCCGCGGCCATAAAAGTAGGGGCTAAAATTTGCGATAGCGTAGACCAACGCACGACACCTGCGCTTCATGATCCAGTAGTTCCGATCAGATGTGGAACGAAGCGGCTGGCGTACGCATTACCCGCTTTGCCCCCCCCCCGGTGTTGGGTGAGGACGGCGCCGGTTCGATGTTCACTGGCATCTGTGCGAACTTCAGTAGTCGCGGATAGGTCGAAGTGGGTGTGGCGAAGCCTTGGTACTGTTTAAAGGTTGCGCTCTCTAGCGGCTTCTAGCAAGTCGTCTTCTTCTGAACGCCGCTTCCGCTAAGTGACCGCGCTTTTGCCTTGAGTGTCGCCATTGCGCATCGTCCCTGAGTGCCGTCCAAAAACAGCTTAACAGGTGGAGAGTGCTCTGCTCCCATTCGATGCCTCTGGAGCTTCGTTCCCGTACCCTGCCATCTACCATGCCTCACGACGCCGCTCAGCAAACGCCGCATCCCGCACCGTCCAGATGTCCCGGCGTCCCACGCATCCGCGATCCACCTATCTTCACTGGCGCCGATGGCACCTCGCGGGAGTAGCAAGCTTGTGGTACAACAACCACGCGTCCGATCTGCCGACTTGGTCAGTTTTCAAGACCACCATCATCAATGTTTTCGGCCGCTCTGCAGTTAGTAAGCTGCAAGCAGAAGAGCGCCTACGCGAACGAGCTCAGCAGGCCGCTGAATCTTTCACCAGTTATGCCGGAGATGTCCTCTACTTGTGTAAGAAAGCCAACGGCACATCGTCCGAGTCTGGCAAGAGCCAGAACATCATGAAGGGCATTGACGACGATGCATTCACCATGTTCCTCGCCAAAAACCCTTCCACAGTGACAGAGGTCATAACACTGCGCCGGAGCTACGAGGAGCAGCGCCGGTAACGTTCGATGACCCGTCGCCTCCATCACGCGAAGCAGAGCTTGCTGGCTTGGCGGTCATACCTGACCAGGCCGCGTTGGTGGCACAAGTGAAGTCCATCGTGCGCGAGGAAATCGCACGCCAGTTCTCTCTCCTGGGCTTCGCCCACCCGCCGCACGTTAGAATGTCATCGACGACCTTTCTTCCTCTCCTCCGCCAAGCCATTTAGCAGGAAATTGCGGAGGTGATGTCTGAGTACTACCAGTACCCACTGGGCCACCGTCGCTGTTCATCTAACGCGATACGCCGAAACCACCACCCTCCCAGCGGCTACAGCGCGCGATATTGCCTCCTTCCTGCTACACCGATTCCTGCGGCGTCAAGTTCCACCCCAGGAACATCACAGCGATCGAGGCCATGTGTTCTTGTAGTTCAAAGGGGGTGCTAGGAGGCGAACTGGCTGAAGGTGATCAGACGGCGCGTCAGGAGGTCGCATGTAACGCTGGCAGTGGGTGCAACTGGCGACGTAGCGTTCGGTATCATTGCGCATCCTAGGCTTATGATTCGGGGCTGATGTGGTATTATGGTTGTTGTTAGAGGCCTGGACGACTTCGGCAAGAACATGGGAATTTTCTTGTCATGATCGCTAAGGAGAACACGAGTTGCGCTGTGGCGCAAAATATTGGCTGCAGGAAAAATTCGACGACTTCACAGGCAGCACCAGAGGGAACAGCTACCATCTGCGCGTAGCGAGATAGGTGTTCCACGGCAGTAATATCCAGCTGCGACCGTCAAGCGTGAGCAGAAGGGGTCCGAATAAGTTTATGCCCACAAATTTAAAGCGAGCGTACAGGCACGGCAGAGGTTGTAAAGGGCCAGCGGGAAGAGATGTGGCACGTTTTCTGTGCTGGTATGACGCGTAGGAACGGACGTCCTTGGCCACACTAGTGGAGAGGAAATGCCAAACACACCCAGTTTTGATGCGGTCGTAAGTCTTGTGGAAACCTATGTGGCTAGCTGCTGCGTCGTCGTGAAAGGCTTCTAAAACCTGGAGACGAAGTTAGCGAAGACGACCGGGACCCATGGCTTACCGAGAGGATCGTAAATTTGCCGACATAATGTTCCATCTCGAAGTTTGAAACATGCAAGCTGGTGCTTTAAGCGACTCTTGGGAGCTCGCGATAAACCAGAGAGCCTATCTATGATTGTGCTGCAGTATGTATCTGCATGTTGGAGCGAGGGGAGATCTGCAGATGAAAGTTGGTCTACAGAGGCAACGGACTCTTTAGGACTAACGGCCGTCTCCTTTGTCACTTGGCTGGTCGGTGACGAACAGAGAGAAGACGGCACTTGTGTGCTAGGCGAGAGCGGGCAGCGCGACAAAGCGTCGGCATCTTTATGTTGCCATCCAACCTATCTGTGACGCTGTAGTCATACTCCAGCAAACAGAGCACCCAAAAGCCAATGCGTCACGACAAATTCTTGAGGGACGATAACCAACATAGTGCATGATGATCAGCGTCGATTGTGAAGTGCCGGCCGCATAAATAAGGGCGAGAGTTTTGCACGCACCACACGAAGGCGAAGCATTCTTGTTCGGTGATCATGTAACTTCACTCGGCAGGAGAAAGAGTACCACTCCCATCGGCCACGACTTGTTCTTCGGAGGCGTGGTTACGCTGCAGCAGGACAGCACCGATACTATGTCCACTTACGTCAGTGTGTAGGATAGTAGATACTGCTGTGTCGAAATGGCGAAGCACCAGCCCCGATGTGAGGCGTCGCTTGAGAGTGTGAAAAGCGGCTTCACATACATCCGGCTAGACATAGGGTGTGCTCGTGGTCAGAAGTTGGTGAAGAGGAGCTGCGTACAAAGCGGCGTAAGTAGGACGCTGAGCCGAGGAAGCTGCGAAAGGCTGCGAAGATGTTTAGGTGTGGTTGGTGTAGGAAAGTGCAGTACTGCGGCAACCTTGTCGGGACCGAGCTGAATGCCATGTCAGTTACAGCATCAAGGTGCAAGGTCACCTAACACCTTGATGCTGCGACTGACGAACCGACACATGGCTCACAAAAAAAAAGTGTGGAATGCTTGTTTTGTTTCTTACAGTTCTGACCTACGAGGAAATGTTCAGAGCATTAGCATTTACAAATTAATGACGCGATTTTGTGCCACCAAGCAGGTGTTGAAAACATAGGGGCATGCAATCTATCATAAGGAAAAAAGCAAATGAGCATTATTTTTAGGGGTGTGCGAATAGTGAAATTTCACCTCGAAACGAATAGTGCTGTATAATTCCCAAAGATATCGAATATCGAATCGAAAGTAAAATAGTATATGTACACGAAACGTGTAGGACCAGTTACTACAAGACAAAGGAAAAATCATTGACCGTACGGCGTGCCGACAGTTTATTACGCATTTGTTGGAGAGTGGCTTTTGTTTCAGCTTTTATAGGCGCGCTGCATGTTGATACAAGAGCCGCCATTCCAGTCAGGAGCTCCACTCCAAACCTCCTAACGAATAACGGAGAAGGGTACAGTGGTTAGTTCTTTCCCGAAATACGGCTCATCTGACAACGGTAATGTTGTGCTTCATCGCCATGGGTGCTCCGGGCCCAAAATGTGTCGGGCGCCCGTTCACAGCAGCGTTTTCACTGCGTGCCGAAGCGATAGAAGTTTCTGAACGAGTGGTTCGATGCGGCAGTTGGCGACTGCCAAGCGTGAACAAATTTTCACATGTGAAGGTAATGACAGCGTTTTGCAGGCCTAAGTCAGGTCGTTCTACGGAGCCTGCGGCATAGGCAACCGAACTACGCAAGAAGTCCGTGCCTTCGTTTCGGAAACGAAGTTGTGAAGGGCTTCACCGTTTTGTCATGTGCTTTTCTACGTGCGGAACGACATGATGTCTTTTAAGGTCAGGATGCGTTCGCTTTTGAACCAAGATGTCAGTGAAAGTTCTCACGAAAAGCCGACTGAAACGACGTTAGCGTTAGTTTTTGCCACCCCACCCTAAACAAGTTGCACCATTGGCCTTTGTCGCGTTCTAGATATTCGCCCTGTCGAATTATTCGTAAATTCGAATATTAGCTATTCGAAAGTCGAATCGAATTATTCGACTGGGTACTATTCGATTCAAATTCGAAACTCGAATATTCACACACCTCTAAATCTTTATTGTCTATCCGCGTTCAACGCGCCTGCTGTACGTTATCGTTTCCGAGGTGCCCTATATCGGGTTTACGAAGGATGCCACCTCCTGGTACCACCTCTATGGCACTTATTGCCAGTTTGTGAGGCAGAGAGGCGCGACAACACCTGGCGTTTGAACGCCTCATTGTTGGGGGATGCGAACATCTCCGTCACCTCGAGTCCTTGGCGGAGTGCGTTTTTGCAATGCGGTGTTTACCCTTGTTTTCAGTTCCATGTAATAGCGCTAGAAATAGACCTGGCTCTAGAAGGTATTAGCTCTTCCGTAAACAAATCCTTAAGAACAGTAAAGAATTTTAAATAAAAGGCACATGCATAATATTCTATAGCAGCAAGCTTTAGCCTCCACTGTTTATGATATTTCCTGGAAGGTGGAGACGGGTTATTCATGCGAACAAATAACTCATGTGTGAAAGTCAAGTGCGAGGCAGTAGAAAATATCTCATGTGGCCTACTTTTGCAGCATATATACATATATAGATGTGTGTGTGTGTGTTTGTGCGACTGCGGCGTTGCAAATGCACGCCATTGTTTCTTTTCTATGATCGACGCCTAGAACATCTGCAAATATTGTTGTTCTGACTCACACGATTCCCGATTTTCTTCACGGCAGAAGGCACATTTTTCGAGGGGCTTGTTTTGTTGTTAGACGTAAATCAATTATTAAAGGAGACCATTCTGCCACGGAGGGCATAGGGGCCATGAATACTTGGCTTTAACCGTAGTTTAGGATTAATGCCGTAAATTATATCAGTGAAATGAAAGTGGGCGAAAGATCACCCTATGTTCCGGTGGCATCCGAGCCCACAATCTTCGAATATGAATATAGTGGATTCGCGAAAAAGTGTTTCTAACTTTTGCTTCATCAGTATTATACCCTTCGAGGCGAACTCCTACCGCAACTGTATGTTGTGGGAAAACAGGCGTCTGTTCCATCCTACACTTGGAGATGAACGTCCCCTCGAGTTATATGTTGTTGGAAAGCCCGATCCATTTCCACACTATGCTTCGAGGTGAACGGCCGCGGCAACTCTATACTCCGCCCTTTTCACCATACACTTATCACTGCAGCGGGTGACGCGAGCAACGAAATCTTCTGGCAGGGACGTAGATGGAACAGAGGGCGTTGACAAGAATGTGGTGTGTAGAACAAAAGCCGGTGCACGGCCATACACGAGGAAAGATATGCTCTAATTAGACATGCGTTGTACGGCAGTGTTATAGATAAACGCGGCGAAAGGAAGTACATTGTCCCATTTCTAGTGATCTGGTTGAACATACATGGAGATCATCAAACCAAATATTTATTGTACAATTTATAAGAGAGTAATACACATATCAGGCCTGCCAAAGCCTCATAGGGCTTGAGCGGCAGTGCCTGGCAGCAGCGGAAAACTGCTATCTTTGAATTTATAGATTTGCAATATAAAACAACATGAAAAATAATATACGGCACAGGAGAGAGAACAACCACTTTGTTTACGACGGTAAATAAATCATTCGCCTGAGAACCTTTTTGTCTTATGGTTAGTTCGGGTGCGCAGTACACTAGGAGGCAGCTTATTGAAATGTACACGAACGTAGCAATCTCGTACTGTTTTTCCATACCTTGTATGACGCCTGGGTACTAAAATGGGATCCTTGGGGCGCAAACAACGTGCAGGAACATATTTTTTTTTGAAGCTATCCTTCCAAGAGTGCCTAATCACTACGCTTTGCATTATTAAGTGAGTAAAGTCCGGCATACATAAGGTTTTGAAAGCATCCTTTTTGGCATTGAGGTTAAGGTCGTGACATATGTTTTTAACGTATGACGGAGAATAGAGTTTACCCTCCATTCGACATGACTCGAATTCGAATCATGTCGGACAATGTTCGGTGCAAACGCTCTGTAAGACCATTTGTTAGCGGATGATATTGTTACAAGCAAGAAGTACACGAAACGGTTGAAAACCTGTATTGTTCACGTGCACTTCCCAAGGGGGCTCGAGGCAGCACACCAAACGTCGTTTTCCTATTCCACGTTTTGTCTGCATGTTTATTCGCGCGGTATGCGTCATCACATTTCCAGGTTGGCAGACGAAGCCCGCTGGGCGAGTCAGTGAGTGGTTTGTGGATTGCA
The DNA here is from genome assembly GCF_013339695.2 of Rhipicephalus sanguineus. Taxonomy (NCBI): domain Eukaryota; kingdom Metazoa; phylum Arthropoda; class Arachnida; order Ixodida; family Ixodidae; genus Rhipicephalus; species Rhipicephalus sanguineus. Next base: position 115,717,617 of record NC_051186.1, on the reverse strand, counting down.
GAGCTTCATGCAAGTGACATGCGCCACTTCTGTTTTGGCGGAGCGCTGTCCCTTGCTTGTGAGCCGCGCTATACAATAGTTGATCTCACTGAGGAGTTCAAGGATAACGCAGGGCCCGACATAGTGAGCGAGAAACTTCTGACACAGGCCACGCTTCCGTAAAGGCGTCTAGAGCCACACATGATCTCCAGGATCGAAGTAAACATATCGGTGACGATCGTCATAGCAGGCCTTTGACCGGTTCTGCGAGGCGACGGTGCGTAGCCGGGCGAGGCGTCGCGCTTCTTCTGCTCTACAGTGAATCTTGTTGATTGGCTGACTGTCATAAGCCGAGTAGAGAGGCATGGTGTCGAAATTGCAGCCTTGTGCCCGAGCATAAAGCAGAAAGAAAGTTGAGTAACCAGTGGTCTCGTGTCTTGCGGTGCTGGAAGCATAGGTGATCAAAAGCAAAATAGTGTCCCAGTTCCTGTGCGCGGAGTCAATGTACATGGGCAGCATGTTGGCAAGCGTTGACGTGGTATGACGTAGAATGGCGGAAGCTAGATAAGTTCAGACAAAGGGTCCCTTCGACAATATCCGCGGTAAATTTCCGCCCACGTTCACTGATTACGATGCGAGGATGTCCGTGGCTGAGGATAACGTGAATGAAAAGAAGATGGAAACGTGTTTTGCTGTTGGCGACAGGGTTCCTGCCGTCTCACAATAACGGGTTAGGTGGTCTACGCAAACGCTGACCCAACGATCGCCGTCTGTGGATCGCGGATGAGGGCCCAGAGCATCTATCCCAACTAGTTCAAAGGGGTTGCTAGGACGCGAAACTGGCTGAAGGTGATGAGACGGCCCACTGATGCATTTCAAGTCGACCCGCTGATGCATTTCAAGTCGTTGTTCTTGTTTAACTTGATTTTACATACGTAGGAACACCACGTTTGTTTGTGTTTGTGTGTGTGAGAGAGAGAGAGAGACAGGCGAGTCTAGCACCGCGATTCTATGAGCTAGAGGGTGTTCAAACGGATATAATAGGGCTTTGTGAATTAGGAATACAGATGGCGCCTAACACAGCTAAAGAACGAGCACGTCCTATACTATCGTGGATTTCTTTACAGAACGGAATTCGGGAATGGATTCCTTATCCATGAAAATAAAGCTGCCAACATAGAGGAATACTATAGCATTAGTGAGAGAGTGGCAAGTATTCTAAAAAAAAACATGGCTGATCCCTCCGTCATAGGAATCGGTATAACACCAAAGTGAAACGTGTCTTCGCAGAAGTGCTTATTGTGCAGTGATATATGAGAGCGTGTACAATGACTATTCGGTTTGGCAGCTACAGCACAGTTTTGAAGTGGGTGACCCATGTTTACGGCATGTCTCTATCGCGACGACTAACGCCCATGATCATGAATAAACCGTTGTGGTAGCTGACTTGTGAACATATATTTGGACTCAGCAAATCGTGAATCCTGCGTAAAGATATCAACAAGCTCATAATCAACATTGGTACCCGTTATGCACTTCTAATTAAAGAGAGAAACGGCACGGTGTGCGCTTTCTATCAATAGGTGACCGACGCCTGCGCTCATGCATACACTACCACACGCTACGCTTCAGCAACACGGGAGGTAGAGCTTCGTAGCCTGAGCCGCAAACGCGTGCGTCCCGCTGTGCTCTGTCTCTCAGGCGCTAGTCCGCTCCACCAAGGCACGGCATTCGCCCATAGAAATTGCGTCCTTTCTGCAACGCGTATTGCGGCAGTTTTGTTAGTCCGTACTCTCGCAATCGAAGCAGTCGGCGGCGGAGAAATCCCGTTAGTGCATGTGGAAGCTGCACTACTCCGATGAGCCAACGCACGCTAGCGCGAAGCGAAAGGCAAAGAAGAACGTAACCAGCGTAACTGCGTCAATGGTGCCTCGGCAACGGCAGCGCGGCCAGTGTACCTCACTGTTATCGAGACGATGTAACCATGCCCTCCGATATCGCGCGCAATCTCGGAGGAAGCTCTAGTAATTGTCAATCGTGAGCATTACTTCTTTTCCACTCTCACGGACGGCGGCACCGCACCGCCTACCTACACCGCCCACAGAGAGCACCGTGCGAAAGAGAATGTGTGAAAGATGTAAGGCGCGTTCGCGCGGTGTCTAGCATTTGGCGAGTAACTTAATCGGTAGGGCGTCGGGTGCTTGCCGTTGGGACCGCAAGAGTGTTAGTTCGATTCCCAGCGGGGTTCTTTTTCTTGGTTTCTTTTCTTTCTCGCCCGTTGGCGTCCATTTATCAACGTCATATCCGTGACGGATGTACTTGGTGAACCCCGGCATAAAACACTTCGTGTTAATAAACTTCGTAAGAGGTACAAGATTAAAGTGGTACAGGTCTACACGCCCTACAACAAGCCATGATGACCAATTTAGTCAAAAGCTTCTATGTAGATGTGCAATGAGCAATGCACAAGATAAATACAGCATACTGTACTGATGGGCGACTTTAATGTAAGGTAGGCAAGAAGGAGGCTGGAGACCAGACAACGGGGTAACCTGCTCTGTGGTTGTTGAAACTTAAACAGAACTCGGTTTCTGTCTGTCCAATATATTCCTGCTTGCACACTTCACAGCGAATTTTGTATACCGCAACGACCGAGTCTACATTAAGGTCGTCCGAATAGGAGGCTTCGGCCGTATTTGTAGTCACATGTGTTTGCACAACCTGCAACGAGGTTTCCAATCTCCAACATCTACAACATAGGTTTGTGAAATTCGGCCGTGCCGAATTTCACAAACCTACGTCTTTTGCAGTTTCGTAGGACTGTGCTTGTATTTTCGACGCTTCACACACAACATGCCACCATCATATCGCCGCTGACGAAGCTCCTGAATGTAACTGTCCCCTACATTCGTGGTCGTCTGAGTGCGACGACGCCTTCGCAAAGCTCCGTCGTTTGTTGACGTCTCCTCCCATACTACGCCACTTCGACCCTACGGCCCTAACGGAGGTACACACGGACGCCAGTGTTGTAGGTCTCGGCGCTGGTCTAGCGCCGCGCAAAGCAGGGTTCCCCGAATATGTCGTAGCATACGCAAGTCATACGCTTACAAGAGCCGAGACAAATTACACCGTCACAGAAAAGAGTACCTGGCGATCATCTGGGCCCTTAAAAAATTCCGACCTTACTTGTATGGTCGGCCATTTTATATCGTCACGGACCATCTACATTAAGCACTATGCTGCACTATGCTGGCTGTCGTCACTGAAGGATCCCTGGGGCCGTCTCGCCCACTGGTCACTTTACCTGGAAAGCTACGACATCCGCGTGCTGTACCCGCAACGGCCGGCATCATGATGACGCCGACGCCCTCTCGCTCTCCCTCTGGCCTGACACACCATGCCTCCTGCTCAGTATCTCACATTGCTGTTTCTTCCATTGACGTTCACACTATCGCTACCGAGTAGCGCAAGAATAAATGGAAGGCCTCGCTTATAATCACTGATCCGTCGGCAACACCAACCACTCACGCGTTGCGTCGTCAAGCCCACCCTTTCGCCATTCGTGACGACCTACTGCACCAGCGCAATTACAAAGCCGACGGCCGCCATTGGGTACTTGTGATAACCCCGAAGTCTGGGGTCTGAAGTATGCGAGTCCTTCCACTCTGATCCGCAATGCGCACAACCTATGGTATCCAAACTTTCCACCGCGTTCCGCAACGATACTTCCGTTCGTCCGCTCCTGCCTGGATAGCAAAACGCCGAAAACCTCCAACGCGCATGTCACCAGTCCGGTGTACAACCATTACCTTGCCCTAACCGTCCGTTTGTGCGCGTGGGCATCGGTTTGTATTGTCACGTGGTCGTGACGTCGATGAAGACAGCAGTCGGCGTTTGCAGGATGAAACTGTTTATTGGCCGAACTTGTGGCCGGAAAATGAGAACTAGAACTACAGCAATACACGCTGTACAAATATAGCGGCGAACAGGGCGTCGTCCGTCGATCAACTGACAAGCGGTCAAGCGCGTCGGCTTTTATACAGGCGCTATGGAACTTTCCAGCAATATCGCTGGTGGCGGCGTTACTCTCGACAAAGCTGGAACATTCGCGTGCGGCACGCAATCTTAACAAAGCGATCTACTAAAATCGTGAAGCTTCTCGAAACTGCTTCACGGCCAGCGTCGAGCGTTGATAACCGTCCTTGCTGGTCAAACTCGAACACATCAAAATAAAAGAAGAAGCGAGCGTGGCATTGCCCCCCTCTGAAAAAGCTCGTCCCGATGCTTGCAACAGAACATGCAAAGGAAAAACAAGTACATACACAATAAATTACAATAAAAAAGGAAAAAGTAGAGTTCTCAGGTTCGCTAACGCGCAAAAAACGGCTTAAGGCGCACGACATGGACGACCTTCAGGTCGTGCGCGGCGTCGCTGGGAGTTCGTAATGCCGTCCGGGACGACCTCGTAGTCAAGAGCGCCGTGACGTCGAAGCACCTTGTATGGGCCGAAGTATCGCCGAAGAAGTTTTTCACTGAGCCCACGTCGCGTATCGGCGTCCAGACCTACACACGGTCACCGGTTGGTACTCCATGTGGCGTCGTCGAAGATTATAGTGACGGCTGTCGACCCTCTGCTGGTTCTTGATGCGCAGGCGGGCGAGCTGTCGAGCTTCTTCGGCGCGTTGCAAATAGGCGGCAACGTCGAGATCGTCTTCGTCGGTGGCGGTTGGTAGTATTGCGTCGAGCGTCGTTGCCGGGCTCCTTCCGTAGACCAGCTTGTACGGCGTCATTTGCGTCGTTTCTTGCATGGCCGTGTTGTATGCGAAGGTCACATACGGAAGGATGGCATCCCACGTCTTGTGTTCGACGTCGACATACATGGCCAGCATGTCGGCGATGGTCTTGTTTAGCCGCTCGGTGAGGCCATTGGTCTGTGGGTGGTACGCTGTGGTCCGGCGGTGGCTTGTTTGGCTGTATCTCAGTATTGCCTGAGTTAGGTCAGCAGTAAACGCCGTACCTCTGTCGGTGATGAGGACCTCTGGGGCGCCATGACGCAGGAGGATGTTCTCAACGAAGAACTTTGCTACCTCGGCGGCACTGCCTCTGGGTAGGGCCCTTGTCTCGGCGTAGCGGGTGAGGTAGTCGGTAGCTACGGACGATCCATTTGTTTCCGGTATTGGACGTCGGGAACGGCCCCAGTAAGTCCATCCCAATTTGCTGGAACGGCCGTTGAGGTGGCTCGATAGGCTGCAGAAGTCCGGCTGGCCTAGTCGGCGGTGTCTTGCGTCGCTGACAGTCCCGGCAGGTCTTGACGTAGCGAGTTACGTCGGCGACAAGGCGCGGCCAGTAGTACTTTTCCTGTATTCTTGCGAGCGTGCGAGAAACACCCAGGTGTCCAGACGTCGGGTCGTCATGCAGAGCCTGGAGGACCTCTGGTCGCAGTGTCGAGGGCACTACGAGAAGGGAATCGGCTCGAAGCGGCGAGAAGTTCTTCTTAAGGAGAACACCGTTGCGCAAGAAAAACGACGTCAGTCCTCGCGTGAATGCCTTGGGAACAACGGTGGTCCTGCCCTCGAGGTATTCCACAAGGCCCCTGAGTTCTGGGTCCGCTCGCTGTCGTTCGGCGAAGTCTTCGGCACTTATGGTTCCCAAGAAGCAGTCATCCTCCATGTCGTCCTGCGGCGGTGGGTCGACGGGGGCGCGGGACAGGCAGTCAGCGTCGGAGTGTTTTCTTCCGGACTTGTAAACGACGGTTATGTCAAATTCTTGAAGTCGTAGGCTCCACCGTGCGAGGCGACCTGAAGGGTCCTTCAAGTTAGCTAGCCAACACAAGGCGTGGTGGTCGCTCACAACTTTGAAGGGCCGGCCGTAGAGGTAGGGGCGAAACTTCGATGTAGCCCAGATGATGGCCAGGCACTCCTTTTCTGTTGTGGAGTAGTTGATTTCTGCCTTTGATAGCGACCGGCTAGCATAACTGATGACCCTTTCGAATCCGTCGGTCTTTGCACAAGGACGGCGCCGAGTCTACGCTGCTTGCGTCGGTGTGGATTTCCGTATCGGCGTATTCGTTGAAATGCGCAAGTATGGGAGGCGTCTGCAGGCGTCGTTTCAATTCTTGAAATGCTTGAACTTGCGACGTTTCCCACCTAAATTTGACGTCGGTCTTCGTGAGTTGCGTCAGTGGCTCGGCGATCCGTGAAAATTCCTTGACGAAACGTCTGTAATAGGCGCACAAGCCGAGAAAACGGCGTACGGCCTTCTTGTCGGTGGGCGTCGGGAAGTCAGCGATGGCAGCTGTTTTCGCGGGTCCGGGCGAACACCATCCTTGCTGATCACGTGACCCAAGAACAAGAGCTCCTCGTACGCGAAGCGGCACTTTTCAGGCTTCAAGGTGAGTCCGGAGGTCTTGATTGCTTGAAGTACAACTTCAAGGCGCCGAAGGTGTTCGTCGAAGTTTGAGGAAAACACAACGACGTCGTCCAAGTACACGAGGCACGTCTGCCACTTCAAGCCGGCCAGTACTGTGTCCATAACCCGTTGAAAAGTCGCAGGTGCCGAGCAAAGACCAAAGGGCATGACCTTGAACTCGAACAGGCCGTCTGGTGTTATAAAAGCAGTCTTTTCTCGGTCTCTCTCGTCGACTTCTATTTGCCAGTAACCGGTCTTGAGGTCCATCGACGAAAAGTACTTTGCGTTGTGTAATCGATCCAGGGTGTCGTCTATCCGGGGAAGGGGATACACGTCCTTCTTCGTGACTTTGTTCAGGCGACGATAATCGACGCAAAAACGTAGAGTCCCATCCTTCTTCTTCACTAGCACCACCGGGGATGCCCACGGACTCTTCGACGGCTGGATGATGTCGTCGCGTAGCATTTCGTCGACCTGTTTTCTTCACGGCCTCGCGTTCTCGCGTCGAAACTCTGTACGGGCTCTGACGGAGTGGTCTGGCGCTTTCCTCTGTTATGATGCGATGTTTGCCACGGGAGTCTGCCTAATTCTTGACGACAACGAAAAGCAGTCCTTGTATTGCAAGAGCAGGGTTTTGAGCTGTTCTTGTTTGTGCTTCTGAAGGCTGGGATTGATGTCGAAAGCTGGTTGCGGCGCTTTATTCGTCGGAGTAGGCTCGGGAGAATCGGTGAGGCCGAAAGCATTGCTGGCTTCTACGATTTCTTCGATGTAGGCGACCGTCGTGCCTTTGCTCACGTGCTTGTACTCGTTGCTGAAATTCGTGAGCATAACTGTTGCTTTCCCTGCCCGCAGCTCTGCTACTCCTCTTGCGACGCAAATCTTGCGGTTAATCAAGTGGTGCTTGTCGCCTTCAACAACGCCTTCGAGGTCTGCTGATTTCTGAGTGCCGACGGAAATGATGACGCTGGAGCGAGGTGGAATGGTGACCTGGTCTTCCAGCACATTCAAGGCGTGCTTTCTTGGCGGAGTGTGCGGCGGTAGTGCCTTTTCCGTGGACAGTGTTATTGACTTAGACCTCAGGTCGATGATTGCACCATGAAGGCCTAAGAAGTCCATACCAAGGATGACATCTCTCGAGCAACGCGGCAGGAATTACGAAGTTCGCGGGGATAAATCCTGTTGTTAATGGTGAGTCTCGCTGTGCAGATTCCCTCTGGCGTTACGAGGTGACCTCCAGCTGTCCGGATTTCGGGGCCTTCCCAGGCTGTCCTAACTTTCTTCAGCTTCGTGGCGAACGGTCCACTGATGACAGAATAGTCGGCTCCGGTGTCGACGAGGGCTGTGATGCTGTGGCCGTCGATAAGAACGTCGAGGGTCGCTAGTTCGTCGTCTTGCGTTGCAGTTAGGCCGCGGCGTCGGGTCACGGCTACGTCGGTTGTACCGCTGCTTCCACGTTGCGTCGTCAGGTCTACATCGATCCGCGAGGTTTCTTCGTCAGGGCTCTGTCTGGTTCGCGTCGTGTCCTGAAGGTTTCGTCGTGGCGTCGTCGTCGGCGGCGGAGGATCTTCGGTATTTCGTCGTACAGCAACCGCACCTCCATCGGTTGCTGTCCTTAGTTTTCCGGATACGGGCTAGGTGACCGGCCCCGAGTTGGGCCAGTGTATGGTCGGCGTTGGGGAGAGACGTAGCGGCCTGGCGACGGCTGAACGGGAAGGTTGTCGGGGCGTCCATTGCGTTCCCGCGAGGTAGTCGGCGATGTCACGTGGTCTTTCCCCTCGCTGTGGACGCGGCGCGTCGATGGCGAATCCACGCAGTCCCATCTGTCGGTACTGGCAGCGGCGGTAAGTGTGGCCAGCTTCTCCGCAATGGTAACAGAGTGGGCGGTGGTCGGGGGCGCGCCAAACGTCGGTCTTCCTCGGCGTGTATCGTTGGCCGGCTGGCGGGCGGTATGACGTCGGTGGCGGCGGCGGTGGTGCCTGGCGGCGGAACTGTTGAGGCGGCGCGGCGTCTTGACTTGGGCGAGGAGGGGGGGCGTTGCGTCGGGCTGCAGCAGCATAGGTCACTGCTTGCAGCTGCGGCTGCGCTGACTCGGGGGTGCCCAGAGACTGCTGGATTTCCTCTCGGACGATGTCAGCGATCGACGCAACTTCAGGCTGTGGTGAGGGTAAGAGCTTGCGTAGTTCTTCCCGCACGATCGCTCGGATCGTTTCGCGCAGGTCGTCGGAGCCGACAGCATGAACAACTGGGTTGTCTTGAATCGATCGGCGATTATACTGCCGGTTGCGCATTTCCAACGTCTTCTCAATCGTCGTCGCCTCTGAGACGAACTCTTGGACTGTCGACGGTGGGTTCCGCATTAGCCCAGCGAAGAGCTCTTGCTTTACCCCTCGCATGAGCAAGCGGACTTTCTTGTCCTCGGGCATGGCTGGGTCGGCGTGTCGGAACAGTCTGCTCATCTCTTCCGCGTACAGCACCACGTTCTCGTTTGGAAGCTGCACACGGGTTTCCAGCAGAGCTTCGGCCCTCTCCTTGCGGACGACACTCGTGAATGTGGCAAGGAATCTTGTGCGAAAAATGTCCCACGTCGTGAGGCTTCGCTCTTGGTTCTCGAACCAAGTTCGGGCAGAGTCCTCCAAGGCGAAGTAGACGTGTCTTAACTTGTCTTCATCGTCCATTCGTTAAAAATGGCGACGCGGTCGTACTTCTCCAGCCAACTTTCCGGGTCTTCAGCAGATGATCCGTGAAAGGTCGGTGGTTCCTTTGGGCGCTGTAGCAGCACGGGTGCAAGCGGCATGGTTGCTGTCATTGTCGCTGTTGTGTTGGTCATGGTCGGGGTCTTCCTGGTCTTGTCGGGTAAAGGCTGGTATTCTGGAGGTAGTCCTTGTGTCCTGCGGCTTGCTCGCTGTTCGGGGTAGGCGTCGATGTCTTCGTTGCGGCCCGGACTGGGTTCACGGCCTGACGGGGGCGACCGGAACATGAGCGAAGCAGCACCTCCACCAGATGTCACGTGGTCGTGACGTCGATGAAGACAGCAGTCGGCGTTTGCAGGATGAAACTGTTTATTTGGCCGAACTTGTGGCCGGAAAATGAGAACTAGAACTACAGCAATACACGCTGTACAAATATAGCGGCGAACAGGGCGTCGTCCGTCGATCAACTGACAAGCGGTCAAGCGCGTCGGCTTTTATACAGGCGCTATGGAACTTTCCAGCAATATCGCTGGTGGCGGCGTTATCTCTCGACAAAGCTGGAACATTCGCGTGCGGCACGCAATCTTAACAAAGCGATCTACTAAAATCGTGAAGCTTCTCGAAAACTGCTTCACGGCCAGCGTCGAGCGTTGATAACCGTCCTTGCTGGTCAAACTCGAACACATCAAAATAAAAGAAGAAGCGAGCGTGGCAGTATGGAGCACTCCTCTGACGTCAACTGGTAACAGCTGGGCCGTCGTAGCTGTTACCATCTAACGCGATACGCGAAACCGCCGCCCTCCAGCGGCTACAGCGCGCGATATTGGCCTCCTTCCTGCTACACGATTCATGATGCGTCATGGTCCATCCAGAAATTCTCAGCGATCGAGGCCAGTCTTCTTGTAGGAAGTCGTCGAAGCCATTCCTCAAGAGTGCCACGCTGTTCACCGCAAAGTTGCAGAAGAGCATTCGCGGTGGCACCCACACTGTCCGATTCCACGTTCTTCCCTGGAGCGCGTATGGCTCTCGGTCCATATCACTGCAACTGGGCTCTTTTCAAAACTACTGCCGAAATAAAAACGGCCCTTTCCGACCCCGTCCGTCGTGAGCGCACATCTCGGTCGCTACCTGATCGAACCCATCGAACCATCTTGGACATGCGCCACCGAGCGCGACATAGTCAACGTGGCGCGTCAAGGCCTACTATGCCCACTCATAGTGCGAGCTGCTAGGTCGCCGGACGGCTCCCTTTTATCTTCACGGGGTAAATGTTGCGCAGCATTGGTACTGTTTCACGGTTTTGCTCCCCTGCGGTTCTAATGGGTCGTCCTCTACTGAACGTCTCTCGCGTTTAGAGTCTGTGCTTTCGCCTTCAGTGACGCCATTGCGCATCGTCGCTGAGTGCCGTCCAATCACAGCTTATCGTGGGCAATATGGGATAAAGTGAGAAAGGTGATCATCGCGCGAACGCCGCCGCTTGGATCTGTCCACGCCAGAAGGGCAAACGTCCTTGATAAGAATGTCCGGTGAGCGGTCGGTCAATGCCGGCGAAATTTCATTTAAACCTTCGGAAGGATGAGCACAAGCCAACGAAACTCTTAATCTATTTAGTAGAAGAGGGCACAGGGAGTTATTGCTCAGGTTGTAAAACAGCAGCACATACAAGATGACCAAGAACAGTGATTTGTTGCCAGCCAAAATTTAACTTTTTGGAGTTTAGCTAGAGTCACGCTCGACGAAAATTGCTAAAAATGGGTCGATAAACGAGTTAGACCACTTCTGAACGTAGCGCTACAGAGGATGACATCGTAGGATACATATGGGCCCTTTATAGCCACGAAGGAGACAGTCCTTGATACGTTCGAATGTTGCTGGTTGTTGCACAGCCTAAAAAGCACAACTGAACTGATAGAGGCCATTTGGTATGACAAAGACATCTTACTCATTCTTAGTGGCCAACAGAAATCTGCCAGGAACCGAGCGCACGTCTATGGATGGAGAAGTACCTTGCACCATGAAACAGTCAAGGGTGTCGCCGATTCGCGGCAGCGGATATATCTCGCGGGTGTCTTGTTCAAGCACAATAGACGACGCAAGATCGAGCAGCTATTCTTCTTTTTGACCAAGATGACAGGTGACGTTCATGGATTGAGGAGGCTTCTATGAGGCCTTTTCGAAAGCATCTGATGGACTTCTCGTTGTATGACCGAGCGTTCTGAATGGGGCACATGATTCTTTCGCATTCTGTCAGGAATGGGATCGCAGGTATGCATTCGATAACTTATGAATGACGTTTGACATAAGGACGTCGTCGGAAGTCGACGATATCGATATTGGGTCGCTAGCAC